>NC_043989.1:2850166-3017666 GCF_902150065.1 Myripristis murdjan
GGCTGTCGGTTCAAACAAGACGGCGTTTTTAATACTTAAATTCTTAATAAGTCCAGCGCTGGGTTTTCATTCAGATCTGTTAAAGCGGTTCAAAGTCCAACAGATTTTTCTGAGATAAAAGAAAAATCACTGCAGAGCGTCTTCAGCCTGAGCCTCTCACACCATGTCCAGCCTGCATGAGAAATAATATTTTTATTTATTTATTTGTTGGCTGCTTTATGGATCAAACTTGCACAATATCAGAATTTTGCCTAAAAAACAGAATTTTAAAAAATTATTTGAGTTGTTGAAAACATTGTTGATGGGAAGTTACAGGGCACTTATTTTGCCTCATGGAGGGTTCAGTCCTTAAAAATAATAATAAAAAAAAAAAGTAAAGCAAAATGATTTTTTTTTTTTTTTTTTACCCTGGTTTGAAATCTGCCTCAGTATGAATGGACACTGGTTATTTTACTTCCACTTACTTGCTTTATTACACTTTATTTAATTACTTACTTTATTACTTTTACCTACATGTTTATAAAACCAGAAATAATCTGTCCGATGTTATTATCTTATTTTTTAATGAATTATTATTTTTTTATTTAATTTCATAGATCTGATTATTTGCTGCAGTGATCAGTAAAGATTCTGTGACAGTCAGTGAAGTGACTCCTGCCTCTGCTGTCGACGTTTAACACGACACACCAGAGAGCCGAACCCTGCTGTGTGTGTGTGTGTGTGTGTGTGTGTGTGTGTGTGTGTATGGGGGGTGGGGGTCAGGTTATGTAAGACTGTCCTATATCCTCTGATGGACTCCAACAGATGTTTCCAACACACACACACACACACACACACACACACACAAACACACACACACACACACACACACACACACACAAACACACACACACACACACACACACACACACACACACACACACACACACACACATCTGCCTGCCCATATCTCCACGGTCCATTACAGCAGAGGAAGAACACCCAAGAAGGGGTGTGTGTGTGTGTGTGTGTGTGTGTGTGTGTGTGTGTGTGTGGTGTTAACAGGGTCACTCTGTGGGGGAGCGAGCCAGATATATATATATATATATATATATATATATATATATATATATATATATATATTATTTTTTTTTTTTTTTAAACCAGCTCTGATACTGTTTGATCACTCTCTGGAGAATCGATCAATACAATCAATACTGATCAATACAACACCGCTAGCTGAGTTATCTATGAGATTTACATCTGTATAGAGATATGTTAATCTTCAGTGTTTTCAGTATTGATCAGTTAGTAGTGATAAGCACCAGTAGTAATCATTTTTAACTTTTAATCAAATCAAATCTTTTTGTTTCATCCTGTTTTTATTTGATTACTTTGATCTTATTCTGTTCTGTTCAGCTCAGTTTGATTTTGTGTTTGAGTTTTATTGTTTTGTCTTATGAATTTTAGTGCTCTTGTCTGTGAAACACAGTCAGTCATCACATCAGTGATAGCAGCGTTAGTAGTGGCAGTTATAGTCATTGTGGCAGTGTAATTATGATTATAACTATAATTAATATCTGTAGCACTTGACAACAATTCAACAAGTAAGCTTTTTAACATATGCCCATTTTTTTTTATTTCTGTATTTATTGTTATTAATATGATTAATCATTATTAATATTTTGTAGGATTAATGCACAAGCAGATATATGATGCACACTTTTCCAATTTGCAAGGCTTATAGTTTTATATTTCCTATTTATTTTTCTGTTTCTTATAATTCAATTCTTCTGCTGAGAATCTGAGCAGCTGCTGACCCACTTCCTCCTCGGGGATCAATACAGTTATTCTGGTTCTGCTCTGCGAGCTCACAGCGCCCTCTGCTGGTCTCTCCGTGACGTTACAGGAGAGGCCACACTCCGAATGGTTCAGAGCGCAGGGAGAGAGGCTGCACGTGCTCATTCACACACACATCCGTACAACACAACACACACACCCTCACACACACTTTAATTTTAATTTTTCTCTGGCTCTTACAGGATTCTTTTAAAGTCCTTAGTGACATCATGCACTTTAATGAATGTATTTGTGGATCTATTCCACACAAAGCTCCTCAGTGTATTTGTTTTGATTTTGTTTTGTATTTGTTTTGTGTGCATGAGTCAACCTGCTGCTGCTCATAACTAACTACCCAGTGGCGGCTCTGCCTATGTTGGCACCCCTGGCGTTACTACTCCTACCCCTCCTTGCTTTAAGTCCTGGTGCCTAAATAATGTCCACACACACACACACACACAGCGTCTTCAGTTTCAGGAAACCTGTGTAACACCTGGCCAGGGGCTGCAGGTGAGAAAAGCCTCTGACACATTTACAGTCATGTGTTTATTAACGTGCACTGACAAATGAAATACAACTGTGTTGACAGTAAAACATCAGGTATAGACCGTTAAACATCTTAATGTGACTTGGAGATCAACAGGTGAAGGGAGGGGCACAAAAGGAGAGGGGCTCAAGTCACAGCTCTGCAGTGTTCAATGTGCTGTCATTCTCACGTCTGTGTTTATTAATACAAAAAAAAAAAGGTTTAAATGACACTTTTGTGCAACATTAAGATTTGAATATACAAACATTATAATGACTTATTATATTTACAAGTCTGTCCGGTCAATCAATTAACAATTATCCACCAAGATGCCTGATACATAAAAAAAAAAAAAAAAAAAAAAAAAAAAAAAAAACACATCAACTACCATAAATCAGCCAAACATGTTCTGAACACTTTCAGGTGTTTGCTTCTGAGAAACTGGCAGATCAACCACAAGAGAAGAATCATCTAACCACAAACGAAACGCAGGGTGGAGCGGCTCAGTGAAGGTGGATCTGAAGGTGTGCAGGAGTCTCAGTCTGTCAAAAGAGACTCTGTAGAAGGACAGAGTCCCAGCAGACCAGTCCAGATACACTGCTACTCTGTCAGATCCACGGGGACGGACAGAGATGATGGTGGGCTCACTGTTGTGTCTGACAGAGTATCTGTTATAATCATCATCGCACCACAGACTCCAGGACTGTTTATTGTTTCCAAGCTCAGAGTCAGCACCACTTCTTCTGATTCCTCTGTAAGTCACTGCTATAGAAACCGATCCACTCCACTGGACCTCCCAGTAATATCGCCCAGTCAGACCTTCTCTACACAGAACCTGAGGCCACTGGTCAAATCTGTCTGGGTGACGAGGATACGACTGGTGCTTGAACACCAACCTCACCCTCCTGTTGTCCTCAGACAGACGGAGCTTTCTGCTCGCTGTGTTTGGATCCAGTGTGAGATCACAGGCATCTGATGGGGAGAAGACACACAACACACCTCAGAAAGCATCATTCACTCACACTCTCTTGGCTCTTATGAGGTTATTATAGTTTTGCATTTTTCATTAGTTTTTATTTTTTATGTCAAACACTTTGTGTTTTCAATTTGAGTTTGGTTTGAATTAATTTTTAAAGAGGATTTGCTTGTTTAGTTTATTGTTTTTAATGCTTATTTTTGGTTCAGTTTGTAAGGCAGATTTCATATCAACTCAAAATACCAGAGGAAAAACAAATACATATCAAAAATTAAACAAATGAGACCTTTTTTTCTCCTTTTTCTCCTTCAGGTTTTTTTTTCTCTTAAATCTCCCTCTCTTTTTCTCTACCCCTCTGTCCTTGCCTGCCCCTACCCTCATCATACACACCCCTACACACACACACACACACACACACAAACACACACACACACACCAAAATTAAACTACAATTGATTTGCTTTCTTAATTTTTTTTTCTTCTTCATATTTTCTGTGTTGTTTTGTTTGAGTTACTGTCTGGTTCTTTCTTTCTTTCCACATTTGTTCAGTCCTGTCTTCTCCTTTTCTAACATGTTTTCTAATGTTGTCACTCTCTGCACTCGACTTGTTCATCTTTCTTTCACTAATAAAGGAAAAAAAATACCAGGCTTAAGTACGAGATAAATCGAAACAGAGGAAAACTCATTTTTCTCTGTAATTTTAAAGTTGTTGTTTTTTTTGTCATTGTAGCTTTGACTGGACACAGCAGAGAGAGACAGGAAAGGCCGGGGAGAGAGACGGGCCGTCCTGCAGCAAAGGGCCTGAGGTGGGATTCAAACCCACGACTCAGCCTGGACAAGCTGGAGCTCTGCAGCCCGTGAGCTACCAGGGCGCCCAGCTTTCTGTCCTGTCAGCTGATTTGAGCTGCTTTTGGAAACACACACACATATAGTTTCAGCTCGCTCCCATTTTCTGTAAAGCCTGGTTTGTATTTGTACTTTGTACTGTGTGTGTGTGTGTGTGTGTGTGTCTCAGTACTCACATCCTCTCAGGCTGCCAGCTGGAATCCAGTCTTCTACATGTTCCAGCCTGTAGGGATGAACACAAAACCATCATCCTCTTCATCATCATCATCATCATCACCTGCAGGTCAACTCAAGCACATGATCCCAACACACTGTGGCTGCTCTGATTGGCTGATCTCTCTCTGTCTTTCTGTCCAGTCCTGAGGCCACTGAGCACTTTGGACATTTCCCAGGAAATGCTGCCTGCACTGACTGTGTCCAGCACAAGAACCAAGCAACCAAGCTGCTCCACCTGGACTGACTCCACCCCTCTAGGACTGACTCCACCCCTCTAGGACTGACTCCACCCCTCTACTGACCTCAGAGGACTGACTCCACCCCTCTAGGACTGACTCCACCCCTCTACTGACCTGAGAGGACTGACTCCACCCCTCTACTGACCTCAGAGGACTGACTCCACCCCTCTACTGACCTGAGAGGACTGACTCCACCCCTCTACTGACCTGAGAGGACTGACTCCACCCCTCTGCTGACCTCAGAGGACTGACTCCACCCCTCTACTGAGAGGACTGACTCCACCCCTCTACTGACCTCAGAGGACTGACTCCACCCCTCTACTGACCTCAGAGGACTGACTCCACCCCTCTACTGACCTGAGAGTCTTCAGGCTGCAGTTTGGACTCTCCACCAGAGCAGACAGCAGCTCCACTCCTGAATCCTCCAGACAGTTGTCACTCAGGTCCAGCTCTGTCAGATGGGGGTTGGACTTCAGAGCCGAGGCCAGAGAAGCACAGCTGCTCTCTGTCAAGCTGCAGTCCCTCAGTCTGAATGAAGAATAAAAAATAAACCATAAGACCAGAAGAGAGCAGATCTGTGGCAGGCCTCCCTCACAGAGCTGCGTCTGACTGGCTGCTTGTCACTGAAGAGCAGCAGCCTGACAGCTGAAGCTCAAACCACTTCCTGTCTTTTAGGAATGGAATGAGTCTTGTGCATGGGCTCAACATTTTCCTCCAATCAGGGCGCTGCATAACAGAGTCAACACCGGTTAAAGGTGATTCAAACTTCCTGTCAGTCATTCCATTTCCATAATTCCAGATTTGAAGCGTCACTCCTCAGTGAACTGGCTCCTTGTGCTCTGAGAGCTTTTTCTACTTCAGTGTCTAGTTAATATTATGGATTTGCCATGTTTTCTAGCAGCCTGCTCACACTGATACAGGTATTCATTTTGTAAGAAAGTGAAAACACTAAACAATAATAGGCAAATTATTCTTAAATAAATGAATATGTTGTTATTTGAAAGTCTGGTCCCCACAGTGTCTGCCTAAAAAAATCTGGCCTTTGGACAAATGGAGCTGATGAGCCCTGATGTGTTTGATTTTCTTCCTCACATCACAGCAGAGATCTGGAGCCGACGGCTCACCAGGGGCCTCATGTACAAAGCGTGTGTACGCACAAAAACATGGCGTATGTCTTTTTCCACGGCAAAGTTCAGATGTATCAAGAGTGAAATGACTGTGGACGGTGTTCCTGATGTAATCAGAGCTATTGACTGCACACACACACACGTTGCTATAAAAGCGCCATCACAGGTAAATTTGTTAAGAGGAAGCATTTTCAATCGATCAATGCACAGATCATATGTGATGCACAAATGCAGTTAACCAACATTGTGGCGAGGTGGCCTGGTTCAACACACGATTCATACATTCTGAGGGAACAGACTACAAACTGGCTCTGTGCATGATGGGTGGCTTCTAGGTGAGTAAATAATTTATTTGTGTAATTGTCCTAATATTAATCCCCCTCATGCGCATTGAGCATGTGCGCCCCTAAATATGATCCAGTCTTCACAGCATCAGTACCAGTCTGTGGTTCAAGTTAGTGACTTGCTGTTGTTTGCTGGTTAAACTACAGCTTCAGAGCTTTCTGACCGGCCCCTGATTGTCTCTGTGTGTAAAGCACTCATGTCAATAAACCCGTGAGTCGGGCGCCCCGGTGGCTCACTGGCTGAGAGCGCGCACCGTGCACCAGGGCTCAGTCCTGATCACAGCGACCGGAGTTCGAATCCGACCTCAGCTCCTTTGCTGCATATCATCCCCTCTCTCTGCCCTGTCTATCTCTACTGTGACTATCACATAAAGCAGAAATGCCAAAAAAAACATAAAAAAAAAACGTGTGTAAAATGTCTTAATCATCCTCACCTTTTCCCCGGTGCACTTCTGCATTCATTTAAAACAATAGTGTGTGATCCGTGTAAGTGGTGTATAAAATTAACAAGCAATTAATGAATTCACATCTTACCCAGGAGGTCATTCAGCCCGGCAACATTTGATTTCAACCATATAAAAGAGGCAAGGACACAGAATTCACTTATTCACCAATGCATTTAATTCAGTGTGTGTGCGACTCGCCGACCCAACAGCATTGACAGCCTCACACACACTCTCCTGCTCACTCCTCTTGTGTTTTGTGTTTCGTGCCAAACAGGACATTTTTGCACACCTACACTTCAGTGAGGAGTGTCTCTAATTCACATTCTGTGAAATTTCTCTTTCTTATTCAGTCTTATTCATGTTGAGGCTGTAGTTTTCTGATCATTCAGAGGGGAATCTCAGGTGCCCGGCTCATTTAAATATGATTTGCATATTTAAATGGGGGCGTGGACAGGGAGGAGTCTGCTACTCCAACATGTGCACTCACGCTGATTCGGATGTTCAAAGGAAATGTGCTTGGATTCATGTGTACGCACAGATTCATACATCTGGATGTTTTTAAGCGTCTGCCATTTTTCACACACAAAAACACTCCAATCTAAACTAAGAATAAGGTTTCTCTCTCTCTCTCTCTCTCTCTCTCTCTCTCTCTCTCTCTCCTGACACACGAGACGGTTGTTAGTTACATGTCAAACCTCACAAAGCACACATGCATCCATGATACAGAAGCTGACCAACCATCTTCACAAAAACTAAAATAACCAGCAGTCCCGGCTTTAAAAAAGAACAACATATACTTCACAGCAATATCAGCCTTATAGACATTTAGTGCTACTATATGATTCAAACAATATCCATATATTTATGTCATCATTAAAAAGTGCAGTCTGACCTGAGAGTCTTCAGGCTGCAGTTTGGACTCTCCAGTCCAGCAGACAGCAGCTCCACTCCTGAAGCCTGCAGCTCGTTCTCACTCAGGTCCAGCTCTGTCAGATGGGGGTTGGACTTCAGAGCCGAGGCCAGAGAAGCACAGCAGCTCTGTGACAACCTGCAGCCACTCAATCTGAATAAAGAATAAAATATGTAGCTATAATTTTCAGTGTTTTGGATATTTATCAGTCAGAGATTTTTCAAAATATTCAAAAAGGCAGGACAAACCAATGAAATAGTTATTATAACAATAGTATTAATAATGATATTGATAATATTAATTTATAATTATATTACACCTTTAAAGCAAAGTTGCAAAGTGCTTTACAAAACCATCAGAGTAAATGAAAAGATAAAGATAACACCTGAAATGAAAAGACATCAGGTGTGTTAATTGAAGACAGGAGCTCACACAGGTGTATTAAGTCTCCTGAGCTCCTTCACTCTCTGCTCTTCAGGTGAGGAGGATCTCTTTGTTCTTTGTTCCTGAGTGCGTCTGAGTGAGTAGTTCATTCCAGATTATTTGTTAGAAGTCATGTTGAATTTTCCATTGCTGCCTGAGCAGTAACATCATTGATCACTAGACCAGACTGGCAGTCAGACTACCAGTCTGGTCTAGAACTGATGAAGCCACTTGGATAAGGGGCAAAACGTCTTCTAGACATATAACTAAGTTCAGTTGACCTGATTCAGTTTCCTTCAGATACAGAAGAAACCAAGCAGTAGAAACCTGATGCTCAAGTTCAATTACACAGCAAAAACTTGCTCCTGATTTTGAAGTATTGTAGGGGTGAGCTGCTGTGGGCATCACCATCATGTTGCCTCCTTTTACCCTGGACTGCCTGAAGTATATTTTTTCTGACAGAATCCTTCATCCTGAATATTTAGGGAACTACATATCTTTAATGTATTTCTGACGGTGTCAGGTATGGAAGCAGCTCTACACTGTTTGTATAATGTTGATTTGACATCAGGACTAACCGAGCCTTCCTACAGTTCCTCACAGCTGGGATTAGTCTCTGTCGTCCATCTGCTGATGTGTTGTACGCCTTCAGGTCCAACTCATCCAGAACCTCCTCTGACATCTGCAGCATGTAGGCCAGAGCTGAGCAGTGGATCACAGAGAGTTTCTTCTCTGATCTGTTCTCTGACTTGAGGAACTCTTGGATGTCCTGATGTACTGAGAGGTCGTTCATCTCCATCAAACAGTGGAAGATGTTGATGCCTCTGTCAGGAGAGACACTGTAGGTGTTCATCTCCTTCAGGTTGTTGATGACTCTCTGGATGTCTTCTGGTCTGCTCTCTGTCCGACCCAGCAGGCGTCCTAAGAGCCTCTGGTTGGACCCCAGCAGGCCTCCTAAGAGCTTCTGGTTGGACTCCAGTGAGAGGCCATGAAGGAAACGGACAAAGAGGTCCAGGTGGCCATTTTTGCTCTGCAGGGCTTCAGACATGACTGTCTTCAGGAAGATATCCAACGATGGCTTTTTCTGAACATATTTACTCCTCATGACTCTGGCCAGTACCTCTGTGTTGTTGTTGGTGTAGCAGTGGAAGATGTAGACTGCAGCGAGAAACTCCTGAATGCTCAGATGAACAAAGCAGTAGACTTTTCTCTGGAAGAGCACACACTCAGTTTTGAAGATCTCTGTGCACACTCCTGAGTACACCAAGGCCTCTCTGACATCAAGACCACACTCCTCCAGGTCTTCTTGGTAGAACATCAGGTTGCCTTTCTCCAGATGTTCAAACGCCAGCCTGCCCAGCTTCAGAAGAACTTTCCTGTCAGTCTTCATCAGATTCTGCTGACTCCTATCATGTCTCTCATCATACTTGTGCTTCTTCCTCTGTGTCTGAACCAGCAGGAAGTGTGAGTACATGTCAGTCAGGCTCTTGGGCAGCTCTCCTCTCTGGTCTGTAGTCAACATGTGCTCCAGAACTGCAGCAGTGATCCAGCAGAAGACTGGGATGTGGCACATGATGTGGAGGCTCCTGGACGCCTTGATGTGTGAGATGATTCTGCTGCACAGCTCCTCATCACTGGATCTCCTCCTAAAGTACTCCTCCTTCTGGAGGTCAGTGAACCCTCGGACTTCTGTTACCCTGTTGACACATGTAGGAGGGATCTGATTGGCCGCCGCAGGTCTGGACGTTATCCAGAGGAGAGCCGAGGGAAGCAGATTCCCCTTGATGACGTTTGTCAACAGCACATCTACTGATGACGTCTGTGTGACATCAGACACGACCTCATTGTTCTGGAAATCCAATAAAAACCTGCTTTCATCCAGGCCGTCAAAGATGAACACGACTTTACAGACGGCGAGCTTCTCTGCTGTGACCGTCTGTAATGTTGGATGGAAAACACGGAGCAGCTGGAGAAGACTGTAGTGCTCATCTTTGATCAAGTTCAGCTCCCGGAATGAAAGCAGAACCACAAGACTGACATGTTGGTTTTCCAAGCCCTCTGCCCAGTCCAGAGTGAACTTCTGCACTGAGAAGGTTTTTCCAATGCCAGCAACGCCCTGCGTCACAACTACTCTGATGTGTGTGTCTTGGCCAGGTAAGGGTTTAAAGATGTCCTGGCACTTGATTGGAGTGTCACTGAGGGTCTCCATCTTGGATGTTGTCTCCAGCTGCCACACCTCATGTTGGGTATTAACCTCTTCACTCTGTCCCTGTGTGATGTAGAGCTCAGTGTAGATCCTGTTGAGTAGAGTTCCAGTTCCTGCTGCAGCAGTTCCTTCTTGCACAAATTCACATCTCCTCCTCAGACTGATCTTATGCTCGTCTAAAACCTCCTGCAGACCGATGTCCACTGGGCTGGTTTGACTGGGTGTCTGCAGTCCAGGTCTTGTTCTGGATCTTTCTCCACACTGGGGACAGGCAGGATCTCCTGATGGATCAGACTGGTCCCAGTGTGAGGTGATGCACCGTCTGCAGAACCAGTGTCCACAGCTGGTGGAGACTGGATCCCTCAGGAGCTCCTGACACAAAGCACAGCAGGACAGCTGCTCCTTCACATCACCTCCACTCCTCTTCCTGTCCCTGTGGAGATGAAAGCAGTTTGTTTATGTTTAGACAACATTACGTTTTAACTGAAATCTTAAAATCTTTTATAAAATGTCATAAGCGGTCACTTATGTCACTTTCTGTGACTACATTTACATGGATTGCAATATTCTAATATTAATGCAATTAAGATAGTATTTACAAGACTAAATGTCCATGTAAGCAGCATGACATCCACTTTGAGTTTTTGTAGCAGATTATGACAAATGCAGCAATCCAAGAGCTTGACTGCTCATGTTTTTTTTTTTTTTGATTTTTTATTGTCAATCCGTAAAAGAAAAGTTGACCAACAACAAAAGCAAAAAATCTCCACAATACAGCGTGAGGAGGAAACTCGCTGCAACAAGCTTTCAACAAGCAAAAGAGGACGACACCCCCTTGACTTAACCCTGAGATTAGTCACCATGGTTATGACTCCAGTGAAGACCCCATAACAAATGTCTGAATCCCCTCCACATCCAAGTGGGTTTTCATGCTGGTTTCCAGTGCTCCTGTCTGGTTCCAGGACCAGAAGTCAGGTATTACAACACTCAGGTTGGGACAATATGCTTATCTCCTGATCCGATACTATCATGACGCCTGGGAGCCGATCGATACATATTGTGATTCTTAAGTATCCTCTTATCCTCGTTGTGGAAACGTGTCAGAAACTGGCCCTCACTGTCAGTCCAGCTGGAGAAGCAGAGCTCCTCTGAACGGCCTCGCTCTCTAGTTTGTGTCAGGTTCTGTAAATGCACTGTGACAATAATACAGCAATGTGTTGAACCTTTTGTTTTTTTTTTTACCTAGAAACTTGATGTTGAAATGAAAATGTACTTTTGAATAATTAAGTATTTTTAAAATAGATTACTTTAACTCAAGTAAAACATTTGACTGAGCAACTTCCACTGGCAGTGCAGTCATATTTAACCAGGAGGATCTACACTTTAACTCAAGTCATGGGCTTGTGGACTTTGGCCACCACTGCTCCCGCTGGCATGCTGGCATGCTGGCATGCGTTAGTGTGTTAGTGTGTGTGTGTGTGTGTGTGTGTGTGTGTGTGTGTGTGTGTGTGTGTGTGTGTGTGTGTGTGTGTGTGTGCGTGTGTGTGTGTGACGTGAGCCATGGTGCATCACATGCACATCAGTCTGAGCAGCACAGGATCAGATTTATCTGTCAGTCAATGTGAATCTAAACTTCAGACACAGGTGTGTGAAGAACTTGTGAGTGCAGGTGCAAGTGGAAATGTTCTCAGGTGTTTTGGTGCAAAACATCAAACAGCATCATAGTTTGTGGAAAACAGCACAGACCCAGATGTGTTTTGGTTGAACAGCTGGATTGCAGAGCAGGGAGCAGTCATTTCTCTCTTTGCAGTCTCTTTTCTTGATCTCCTCTCTACTTGCTCTGCTATATAATCTCATGTCATCATATTCCATCAGGCTCACAGTCTGACAGTTGTCTTACTTTGTGTCTGAAGGTCCAGGTTCAGCACTGAAGTCTAGAGGTTCTTGTTTAGACCAGTCACTCTTCATGGACAGACAGCTGGACACTGCAGACTCTGCTCTGTGGTAGGAACCTCTGGAAATACAAATGTTTGAAACATGTTATTAGTTCCTGTAAATCAGGGCTCCAGACTAACTTTTCCACTGGCAGCACTGGTGCTCCCAGCTTTCCCAGTTGCTCACAGCAGCTCATGATTTGGTCTCACCCTTTTTTTGTGAGGGGGGGTCCAGCTAAAAGAGGGGATGTGGCTCATGACCTGAAGCATCAGTTTTGGGGTCATATCTACTTTCTCCATGCACCACAAACAGATTTCACAAGAAAACAGTGAACACACACTGCACTCTAACAGCTGTCTTACTTTGTGTCTGAAGGTCCAGGTTCAGCACTGAAGTCTGGAGGTCGTTCTCTAGACCAGTCGCTCTTCATGGACGGACAGCTGGACACTGCAGACTCTGCTCTGCCCTCCTCTTCCTCCTCACAGTCACTCATCTTCTGATTTAAGTCAGTCTAAGAGGTGCAAACACACACACACACACACACACACACACACACACACACCAAAAGGATGATATATGGGTTGATGTTCTAGTTTCCTAATGGACAACAGGCATTAATTGTATTAAATGGAGTCAGTGCAGCTGCACATAAATAATGTGTGTTTCAACACTATTTTGTGGAAACGTCACAGTTATTTTGTTGCTATTTTATTTTAAGTGTATATTTATAATAAGTTATTTGTTGTTTTTTTCCTTCATTTCAAATACTGTTATTTTGCAAATGTATGTATTTTTTATTTTATTATTATTATTATTTGGTCATTCTTTATATGGATCTCATGTAATTTTTTGTTATTAATGTCTTGCTAATTATTTGTTGTATTTTTTTTATTTGTTCATTATTTTCCCCCCCATGTCTCAGAAAGTAATATAGTGGATTTACGCAGGTGATAAAGGGTTAATAATACACACACTGAAACACACACACACACACTAAGGCCCGAACCTGACAGTGAAATCTGACATTTTAATTTGAATTTGTCATGGTGACCAGTTTCATGCATGCAGCGTTTGGTCTCTGTAAAGGAGCCGGGGGCCGCTGATGATCTGCACAAATAAATTCAGATTCACAAATAATTTGTGAAGCACAAATTCACTTTAGGAATGCACAAATGACAGAGTGTGAATGCAGCAAAGCTCATGGACATGTTTCCCTGTTTCTGTCCAATCCAGAGGCTGCGTTCCAGACGCTGCGCTCACCAGCAAATCCTGGTGACGTCATGAAACCTGCAAATCTTTCTTTCAGTAGTTTTGGTGGCGCACCGTGTTCCCTTCATGTCTTTTTCTTGTTGTTTTCAGAGAACAGAGCCTCAGCAGAGAAACACAAACTCCTTTCCATCAAATCCTCAAAGCAGATGATGCTTTCTTGTTAAGGAGCCACGGGTTTGGCCCTTATTCTCTTCTCTGTGTTGAGGGAACAGAGGCCTGGTAGGCATGGAAGGGCGCAAGGGAGTAATTTTGTCTAGAGCGCCAACACAGGTAAAGCCGGCACTGCACAGGGGGCCCTGCTCACTTTGAAAACTTTTAAGAGATTTGCATTTTTTATTAATTAATTTAGCCTATTCATTTGTTCATTTTCCGGTGGCGGGTTTCCTACATACAGATCAGTCTGTATTTCCTGTGGAATAAACGGAATTAAACGGCTTTAAAAACGTGCTGTCTGACGTATAGAACAGGCTAACATTTGTTTTTACCGCCTGATGAGATTTTTTTCATCACCACAAAGAAAATGATCACTGCTTTACTTTTTACATTTATTTCTAACAGATGAACTCAACAGGGAAAATGCAGCTTGAAAATGGCGTCAGACAAAAGTAGCGACTCACAGCAAAAGAGGAAGTTTCTTTCTTTCTTTCTTTCTTCTTGGACTTGAAGTCAAAGTTGAAACAGAAATCCTTCTAGATCATGACAGTGAGACACAAGTCCAACATTAATGATGATGATGATGATGATGATGATGATGATGATGATGATGATTAATGCTGATGATGAGCCTCCTGGTCGCGGCTCGTCCAAACCTTCAACCAAACTTTCACTTTCACCTGTGCTGCGTTCAAGTCCTCGTCGGGCTCATGGGAGAATTCAGCAGCTCCCACCTGCATACCTGTGCTGCTACTACGCCCCTCCCACCCCCCGGACGCCGAAAAAATCCCGACGGTAACAACCGCTTCCGGCGCCTCTCCAGCAGATGGCGCCCTAGGCAACCGCCTATGCCCAGAGCCGGCCCTGTAACACACAACACCTCACACACACACACATTCATACAACACCTCACACACACTCTCTCACACACACATCCATACAACACCTCACACGCACTCTCACACACACATCTATACTGCAGCTCACACACACACACACACACACACACACACACACACACACGCATCCATACAACACTTCACACACACCCTCACACACACACACACACACACATCCATACATCACCTCACACACACTCTCTCACACACACACATCCATACAATACCTCACACACGTCCATACAGCATCTCACAGACACCCTCACACACACATCTATACAGCAGCTCACACACACCCTCACACACACACATCCATACGACACCTCACAGACACACAGACACAGACACACACACACAGACACACACACTCACACACACACACAGCCGCCCTCACAGGAGGCCAGCTGGCCGTCCTGCCTCATTAATTCGACACATTTCCTGTTTAAAAATTTAATGGCTTTAATGGAACAAATAAAAAATATCAATCTATATCTGTTATCTGTGTGTGTTTATTGTTTTTGGAGAGCGGCGGCGTCCGGATCATCGTCCAGATGGCAGCAGTACGTCGTTTGGCTTCGTCATGGCTCGGTCTCTGTGTCAGAGCCTGAACGCCTCAGACACACACCTGCTTCAGACTTTTCTGTCTGACAGGAGCTCAGAGAAAGGAGGTCACAAGGAAAACAAGACATTTTCCCTGTCCCCTTAACATTTCATTAAAAAGAAAACAATGATTTGTACTTCTCTTTCATGATTTATCTGTTAAATTTGTACTAACGTGATGAAGAGCCTCCTCAGTATCTCATTTTAAAACCCCTCTTAAAACCCACTTCTTTTCTTTAGCTTTTGATACCATGCAGGATTTATGATTTTATAATTTATGATTTTATGTGTGCATGTTTTTTCTTTTATGCTGTGCGGGCAGTGCATTTTACATTATTTTATTCTATTTAAATTATAATTGTATTATTATTTTATGTTAATATTTTTATATTAATTTATTTATTTTATCCTATTTTGTTTTATTATTTTATTATTATTATTACTATTTTATTTTTATTTGATCTTATTTTATTTGATCTTATTTTATCGTGTTATCCTATTGTGTTTTTTACCTTTTTATTCTGCTTCTATTGTGTTATCTTATGGTGTTTTCTCTTGTTGTGCAGTACTTTGGAAAACCTTGTGTTTGTTAAAATTGTGCTATATAAATAAAGTGGATTAGATTGGATAACGTGTGTTTAAGTTCTGCAGACCTCAGGAGCTTCACCGCTGAAATCACATGTATAAATAACATCTTTTAACCCTTTGAAACCCCAGAAAATTCACTGGACTTCTTTCAAAACATGGGGATTAGTCATTAGTAAAATATTACAACAGTATGACTAGAAAATCAGTATCAAAGTTTCAAAATCTCACATATAAAATCCACACCACAAGATTTTTTCTCCATAAACATTTATTTTCAAATAGTTTAAGAAAAAATAGATTTTTTTTTTTACAACTTTTTTTCTTTATTCCACTTTTTATACAGTACTTATGTGCATTTAGAAAAAACAACAACAAAAACAAAAGGGGTTAACGTGGCGGCACGCTGCCGCCGGCTCTGAGGGTCGGCAGGAGCACAGAGGGACAGGAGTAAGCCGGTTAGAGACGTGGCATTTCAGATTCACAGTCTGAAAACTGAAGGGAGGAGGAGCACAAAGGACAAAACAAACCAAACCGGGTCTAAACTATCACGCTAAAAAACAAAAACGCTGACGAGGCAAAGTGCTTTTCTATACGCTAGAACCCAAAGATCTAAAAGAAATTATGACAGCAAACACACACTCACACACACACAATAAAATTACATCAAATAAAATGACTGCAAAAACAAAACAAAAACAAAAAAAACTGTCTCTTATGAGCTGGGCTACTGTTAGGACATCAGAGCTGATTGTAACAAAAACCTGTTTGTTCTGGAAACTGGACCTCCTGGATCAACTGAACGAACACGACAGCCAGTAACGAAGAGAAACTAACCTTCCTCTCGCCTTGAAGATACATTCAAAAGAGTTACAACAAATAGGCATATAAGTATGCTGTACTTGTACATATGTAACGTTACTCAAACTTGTAGACATGCAAGGCTAGCGGAGAACTTTGGCAACACGTCAGGCCTAAGGTCGAGTGCAACGGAGTGACGACTGGAAACGACACACATCTTCTTCCACTGACTCACAGTGCAGAGGGCGGCGGCCTGCGGCGGTCACATGACGTGCTTCTGTATGCCCGGGGTGAACTCCTTAGCGTTGGGATTCAGGTTGCTGTTCACCTGCAGGACGCAAACACCAGCAAATTGTCAAAAAACATGTTATTACTGTATCGGTTTTAAGTAGGGACAGCAGCAACCTGAAGAAAGCGTTGGTACCAAGCATGTCATGCAGGTTGTCGGTGAGGCGGCTAAATATCGCTCCAAAATTCAGCTACATATAGGCGAAGGCAAAACTGGCATTTCCAGCCGGGTCCCTTGACCTCTGACCTCCAGCTGTGTGAATGAAAATGGGTTCTCTCCCCTTTGCAGACACGCCCACCTTCTGCTAATCCCATGCAGTTTGGGCCCCAAAGCCTGCAGTCCACATGTGTTCTTGTGGCCTGTTGTAAAATGGTGTGTGTGTGCAGACTGGGGCCTAAACAGTCTTGGAGCTGCATCAGTTGGCTTTGACTGGAAAGCTGAGACTCTTGTGGATTCAATGAGCCACATTTGATTCCTGTGTGATGATGTTTCAGGTTGAGGTTGTAGTTCCCTCCACCAGGTGGCAGTCTGGAGGGGATCATGTGTTTAGTTAACCGACCACTAGGGGCGGCAAGTGACCAACAACTTTTTTTTCTGCATATGAACATTGTGACTGAACATTTGTCTACAGTTTGTATTTTTCCATTCGTTTTTATTTTTTATTTCTGTTCTGATTTTTGTTTTCGGTTCAATTTAGTTTCAGTGAGTTTCCGGAGCGGGTTTGCTCATTCCAGTTTAGTTTTTGTTTAAAAATGTTTCGTTTTTTCTTCGTTTCAGTTTGAATTAATTTTTTTTTATTCTACTCTGGGCGGTGTTTGTCAGAATAGGTAATGAATTTGTGAAGGCAGTGAATCCCAGTCATGTCGACGTCCCAGCCTCAATAAACATCAGCACCAACACAAACTCAAGCTGAGAAATAAAGTTTCTAGAAGACATCCCTGGACTTCAACACCAAATGCAGCCTGAGAGTTTAATGTGCGTCTCGATCCTGATTTGACCAGATAAAATACATTTTTTAAAAAAAGGCTGTGATGTCTAGCATGACTCACCACGACGTCGTTGCACATGTCGACGTCGCCGCCCAGCACCAGCAGGTTGATCTGGTCCTGCAGCTGGCTGATGGCCTGGGAGGGCAGATCTCTGGACGGGATGAACCACTCCCACTGCTCCTCCTCCTCCAGCATCTCCTGGAAGCAGCGCTCGATGAACTCCTCCTCCCACAGCTCCTCCTCCACCTGCAGGCACGCACACGCACACACACACACACACACACACACACACACACACACACACACACACACACACACACACACACACACACACACACACACACACAGATAGAGAGAGAAGCCACGGTTCTTTTTTACTGAGAGAACTGGACATTAAAACACACAAACACTGCAGTTTAAACTGATCTGCACTGGACTGATTCAAGTTTTACTTAACAAAGTGTGGTTGTGAAAAATAAAAAAACACTTTTCAATGAACAACATCAGACTGATGTTTGAACCTGGACGGGCATTGCAATGGGAAAAAAAAGGATCTTCCAGAGATTCCTAGAAGAAATTCAAACTGGTTCTTGTTGCTTGTAAAATCTAAAATATTGAAAATGTGTCTGTGTGGCATGTGGCCGACAGCTCCAGCTGCATGTGATCGAACCATATCAGTTATTGATCAGCATAGCTGTGACATAACAAGGTCAGACCTCCAGAAAACACAAAGTCCTGGTTCCAGCCCCATCATCAGGAGCTCTGTGGAGGAACATCTCCGAGAAGCAACCAGCATTAAAAAAACATTTCAGGCCAACTGTGTGAAACAATACGATGGTAAAATATGAACATAACACTTGTTCTCTGCGCCCTCTGGCCTCTCTCTCTCTCTCTCCGACACCTGTGACGCTCACAGCTGAACAGTCAAAATGCCTCCTGTCCGATATCGACCTCGGGGGTTCAGCTTAATGTGACGGCGTAAACAGAAAATCCAGTATTGGCTAGGCTGTGGTGGTGAACAGAGCAGGAGATGCTGCCGAGGGAGCACAGAGGCTGAACCCAGATTTCTCATCCCCTTTCCTTTTGGCAGGAAACTCATTTAGTTCAAGTTTATTTCAAGCCCAACATCACTGTTAATATCCTTTAATGTAAACATCCTTCCAACCACAGTTGTTATAGTTTTGTATTTCTCATTAGTTTCATTCTTATTGTTTTTATTCTGTTGCTTTCAGTTCAGTTTAGTTTCAGTGAGTTTCCAGAGCGGGTTTTCTTGTTTAAGTTTAGTTTTTATTAGTTTCAGTTTGAGGTTTATTTTTGTTTTATTTTTTATTCCAATATGGCGGTGTTTGTCAGAAAAGGTTTTCACTTTGTGAAGGCAGTGACTCCCAGTCATGTCAACGTCCCAGTCTCAATAAACATCAGCACCAACACAAACTCGAGCTCGCTGAGCTCACACATGTGACCAAACTGACCAACAGGAAAACTGAACACATTTTCTGTATAATTTTTTCTTATTATATTTTAGTTAGTTATATAAGCACACAGTATCATTTCAGTTAGAAAAAAGGGAGATTGAGGCTGTGTGGCTCCTCAATCAGGCAAACAAGAATCGGGTGTTCTTTGCAGAGGGTTGGATCAATGGGAAATACTGTTGTTTTTTTCAGGTTTGTCTCTGTTCTGGTGAAAAATGCTGACGACACGTTCCTGATGAAGGCTTGTGGAACTGAAACATGTTGCTCAGCAGCACGTTTTTAAAATCATGCTTGGCCATGTAACAATAAAGGCCTTTTAGTATTTTTTCAATCCAACACTGTGTCTTGGATGTTTTTTATTCTTGCCGGTCGTATTCTACAAAAGGATGCTTATTTTAAAAAAAGAGATGAGCTTAAAAACATATTTTCCATCATTTCAATTATTTATTTTTTTTTTTTTTACTTCAGCTCACTAAAATGTTTTTTCACACCTTGTTGCAGTTTGTAGTTTAGTTTTAGTATAATCTTGCTTCTAACCAATGGAAACCACATTCAAAAAGCATGCATGTCTTTTGTCTTATTTTATTTAAACGAGTTAGAGCTGCTATTTGCCCGCTCAGCACCGGCGGCTTCCCTCTCTGTGATCCTTCTCAAGTCTTCTTCCATGTTTCCCCGACCCGCCTTTCAGATTTTTATTGGAGTTTTTTCCTCAGCGGCTCTGAGACTCCAGGTCATGTTTTTGTTTTCTAGCAGCTGTGGGCCTGTGCAGCCCTGAGAGACCGGGACTACAGGCTATAAATAAACATCAACTTGTGTCAGGACTTGGCTTGGCCTGTGTGCTGTGTTTAGTAGCAGGGCTGGATGATATATTGTTATAACATCTATATCAGGAGGTGCAACTAGATATTGTCTGGGCCTTTTTTTCAGTCATTTTATTTTCTAAGTCACTGTACATGTGTTTTTAAGTGATACTATATTATTTTGGAGTTACAATAAATACTTTACTGATTATATATTGATTATTTCCTGATAGAGTGTGGGTACTTTGTTACTGTTGTGATTATTGTTATCATGATTCATTTATTTTATTATTTATTTATTTATTTATTTTTTAGCAGTTGTTACTTTTTTGCACTAGGATGTTATGTTTTGTGGTATAATATAACATTTAATGATGGTGTAATGAGTATTTGCCATCTTGATGGTGACTAAATAAATAAATACATATATATCGTCACGACAGAGGTGTTGTCTTTTTTTGGTTTTCAGTGAAGGGTACAGTTTCTGAACTTCAGACTGTTGCAGCTGTTTTATTATGTGCCTCTAGCTGCTTGGTCATCATCTTCACATCGCTAATGACTGAATATTAAAAATCACGTGTTTGGAGCAGGGCTGTGCCATGTCATACCATTCACAATCATACCAATATATATTTGTGCAAATAATCAAGTGTCATATCATGATGTCAGCGATACAGCAGAGTGATGACATGTTGACGCATTTGTACAGCCTACAGCGCTCTCTCACCAACAAACAGGGCAGCGCCAGCCTCTGACCTGGAATTAAGTGTTTTCCACATGGCCCAGGTAAACTGACAGCCCCCTTTAGTATGAAGGCTTTTCATTAGGGCCCTCAGTTTCTGTGATCACCATGTACCCGACAGTGTTTACCCAGACACACAGCCTTACCCATGTTATTAGCAGAACTGGGTAACAAAATCTGTTACCTTCATGGCACCTTAAAAAAAAAAAATGCCTCCCTACTCAACAGTATTGCACAAAGGCCGTTGGAGTGAAAGGACATTGAGTAAAAAGCAAGGTGAGCAGGGTAGGACCGCATAAAAACACTAAAATAAAGTCGAAAAATAACTAGAATTAAAACGATAAAATAAAAAATAGTAGGGTAGATAGCTATACACTAATGTACAATGTCATTCCGAGGGAAAAACAAGTTTGTTTGTTTTTTTTTTCCTTATCGACTTTTGTATCATCACCGCTGAAATATGATGATGTTATTTTAAGGTAATATCAATATTTCTATTTTTTTATCCTTGTTTATAGTGTATATATTGCCTGCTGCTATTTATCATCTGTTTATACTGTGAATTTGGACATTGCCCACATCTATGCACACTGTATACATCGATGCACACTGGTTTTATTGGCTTTTTATCATCTATTTATCATCTGGGTGCTATTTATTTATTTATCATCTGTTTATACTGTAAATTTGCACATTGCCCTCATCTATGCACATTGTATACATCGATGCACACTGGTTTTATTGGTTTTTTGCACATTGTTTTTTTTGCACATTGGTACTTAGATCTTTAGATCTCGAGGGTCATCTTTTATATCTTTTATTCATCTTTTATTCTTTATTTTTGATTCTGTATGATCTCTGTATGCAGGACTTAGTCAAAAGACCGTATCCCGTCTCCAGCTTGTTCAGAATTCGGCTGCACGGCTTCTAACAAACACTAGAAGACAAGACCATATAACACCTGTCCTTGCCACCCTTCATTGGCTACCAGTTAAGTTTAGGATTGATTTTAAAATTTTACTTATTACTTTTAAAGCCCTTCAAGGCCTTGCCCCCTCTTTTATCACAGAGCTACTTGTACCCTATGAGCCTAGTCGCTGCCTACGCTCCTCAAGGATGACCCTTTTAACTATTCCCACAGCCCGCCTAGTATCCAAGGGTGATCGGGCTTTCTCTATCAGAGCCCCACAGCTCTGGAACTCCCTGCCTGAGGAGCTAAGGTCAGCTAACTCATTGCCCTCTTTTAAGTCACACCTCAAAACCTATTTTTACAGGAAGGCCTTTTTAGAGTAGCTCTCTCTTGCTTGCCACTTTTATTGCTGTATTTTATCTTGTTTTATTTTATTGTATTCACTTATTTATTATTTATTTTATTTTATGTCAACACTCCTGACTATGGTTTTTTTGTTGTTGTTGTTGGCGTTGCCTGTTTTGTTTTATCTGATCTGTAAAGCACTTTGTAACTGTGTTTTGAAAGGTGCTATACAAATAAAGTTTATTATTATTATTATTATTCTTTATTTTTGATTTACTTAATCTTGTACTCTGTGGATACTGCTGAAAGCTGTGAATTTCCTTCGGGATGAATTAAGTATCAATCAATCAATCAATCAATCAATCATACTTATCGCATACCCTTACTAGCTTGGATCCCCGGTTCTGCTCATACACACCAGGAGAAAGTGGTTACACGATTACAAATGTGTTTATAATCGTGATGTTGCCCCCGGCCGCCGCATCCTGAGTGACTGAGGTGTGCTGGGCAGGTGGGTTTAGTCACCTGTCTGTTGAACTCCTCCTCGTTCTCCATCCACATGTACTCTGCGAACGGGTTGTCCTCCAGGTTGAACTGGTTGGTGAGGATGACGTCGTTGCTAACTGTCATGTTCGGGGCGCTGCTGCTGCGACTCGGGTCTTTCATCTCCCTGTCCACCACACCGGCACTGCCGAGGCCACAGACACACACACACACACACACAAACTCAGCAACACGACCTACAGCACCACATAAACACATGTACAATCAGTTTAAAAACAACCAAGCGCCGCCCGGTTGGGTCGAGTTCAGCGATGGCCGCTCTCCACACGGGCAGACAAAAGCCCAGCTAGCTAGCGTCTGGCTAGCTGCCTCTGCCATTTTTGAGCTGAACAATGCTCGACAGAAATGACCAATATTCCCACTGTTAATGTCAAAGCGAACGCCCCAAAAGCATAACACGAGTCCAGGCAAAGTCGACGGTGTTTATTAAGGTTTCATACCTGGCCAGACAACCGACGGCGGTTGCGGAAAAAAAAAACTGGAAACGTCAAACTCTCCGTCGAACTCTTCAACTGTAATGGCCGCGCGAGCTCTGTTTGTTTACATGGACAACGTTCTGTCTGTGCTCGCAGGCGATTGGCTAAAACGCCTTGCTGCCTTTACGTGCCGTCCAAAGCGTCGGATTTACGCCATCACAGACAGCAATAACAAAGAACGCAACTGGGAAAATAATTCTGAAATCCCACAGAGACGCGCCACTTGCTTGTTGCACCTGCCACAACGTATTCTTTATTCTTTATTATTTATTTATTTTGGATCCCCATTACCTTCCAGAAAGTGGCCGCTAATAAGATAAGATAAGATATTCCTTTATTAGTCCCACGGTGGGGAAATTTCACGCATCACAGCAGCAAAGTGGATAGCAAGATACGAAGCACAATTTACACAATAAACAGTATATACAGATAACAGTACCAAGAGCAATATAAACACTGTAAACAAGGAATGTAGAAAAATACTATGTGAACAATACAATGTGAACTAATCCTCCTGTGGTCCCACACAAAAACAGCAGCAATAATTAAAATCACGCTGTATCAATGACACAAAAGACAAAACAATCCAAATGTAGAGATCAGTAAATAAAGTAAAATAATCCATCATCCAATCAACGAGGCTTTATTTGTAAGGCACTTTTCATACAAATACATACAACACAAAGGTTTTCACGCAATAAAACAATAACACAATACACCACCCCACCCCAAACAATAAAAAATCTGAGACAGAAAAACCCACAATGATATATATAAGAAATTCATCAGGTTTTGTTTTAGTAACTTTTTAAAAAGAAAATCTACTTTTATTCTATCTAATATGAATGGTGAACACCTACAGATAGATAGATAGCCTATAGAGCAGAATATGTCTATATATGAACTAGATATACTCATGATGTATAATTTTAAATATAATTTCCATGGGTCAGTCCCTGATGCCCGGTGCTTGGTGGCAGAGACTACCAGACTTTGTTCAGCCTTATCGAAAACAATTTATATAATATATACTTCAACTTATAATATCATATCTTTCCAAAATGGCATTGAGCAGCATCTATCTCAGTTGAATCTACTCAAAATAATTTGCTGTGATCCATATGATGATAATTTATCACACTGACAGAACACAAATCCTGTCTTTCATCACTCATTTCTATATTTGTCTCCTAGAAATCTAGTCTATTGTATCTATATGGACATTATTATGAATTTTGAGTTTAGCAGTTTTAGCATAATAATATTACTGCAGTGACTTTGCTGCAGTTTATGGCTTTATGAGAAGAGCTGTACCCTGATATGTGATAAACTACTGATAAAATAAGTCTGATTTTATTATAAGCTACGTGTTATTATCATTTATTGGCTGGTTTTGGGGTTCTTATTTGTTTCATTGGTTTGTATTTGTCCGGTGTGTGTTTCCTCCATTCCATGACTGCAGACCAAATTATTTCTACGCCATTTGACCTCTAAAGCATAACAGCAGCCATAATATTCATTTTTATTTCAGGGTTATTTTATTCCTACCCACAGCCATTGAAGGCTGCCGGGAGATGTGAACAACAATCCGCCGAGGAGTCCATGAAGGCAGCAGGGCTTCAGGTCCGTCCTACTGGCGGCCCGCCCCTCGCCTGTGTGCGCTCGATTTAAGGCACCGAGGACAGCGGGTGAGTGGAGCTCTGAAGCCATGGATCGTTTGCTAAAGAGATTTGGCACAAAATTGGGAATTATTCAATACCCACAGTGGTTCAAAGTGAATAATTATCCGAATAATTATCCGAGAGTACATAAGAGCGTCAGACAATAAAAAGGCTCCACCAGCTCGTGCCGGCAGAGACACCAATCCACGGTCACCATTTCTCTGGGTCGCTTGCTGGATTGGATCAGCTGGCGGGGTCGAACTCTCGCGAGTGCAGTTAGACTCTATGTGAAAGAAAGTGTTGAAAATAGTGTGGAAGCTGAGGTTAAGGTTTAAATTTAGCTTACGGTTAAGGTTAATGCCAGGGTTAGGTTTAAAGTAAAAGTTAAGGTTAATGTCAGTTAAAGTTTATGGTTACGTGCACAAATCTCACGAGAGTTTCGCTAACCCCCCCTCATCCACTGACCATTTTTCCCAGGATGGCGAAGGCATTTGAGGGGTCACTGTGACTTATTAGTTAACATAAGGTTTAAGTGGTAGAGTCAGGTTAAAGTTAACATTAGGGTTAAGTAGAAAGGTCAGGTTAAAGTTAAGGTTAGGGTTAGGGTTGGGCATAAATTTGCTGAGGCTAAGACTGGCAACAGATTTTTTTTTTTTTTTTTTTCAAATCTTTATTGACAATTCAGATTAATACAAACACGTATGGATAGAAACAAACAACAACAACAACAAAAACAAACAGACAAAAATATAGAGTAATACTCAGTGTCATGCAATTACAATAAAATGATGGTAGTAAATAAATAAGTAAATAAATTAAAAGGACGTAAAATTAAGTAAAGAGGGAAGGAAAAGAGTACATACATTGGTCACGCAAAGAACAAGATTACATTCATTGATTGTAACAAAAGTCCAGGCTGTCGTAATACTGTAAGAATAGTTCTTTTTTTTTATCGTTTATAATTCTTGGAGACTTTAGATTAAAGTTGAATTCAAGCAAAAAGACTGTAAAAAGTGGTTTGGTTTTGAGAAATCTATGTCTGTGTATAAAGAACTTACAACAAAGTATAAAGTAATTGCTTATGAATTCAATAGATTTGTTGTTATGTGTAAAATAGCAAAGACTAGCAACAGATTGTAGGTAATCGATGTAAATCAATTAGGTCATGACTTCACCATCCTAGGAAAAAAAAAAAAAAAAAAAATCACGCAGAGTCCCGCAGTCTCTCGCGTCACCTGCGGCGCTGCATTACATGCTAGCTGGCTGGCAGCTAACCGGCGATACGCAAGAAAAGGTGAGAGAACAACTGTTTTGTGATGTGATATCTAGGTAACTACATTTCACAAACTTGAATAAAACATTTTATTTTTTACGTTGAACAGCCATTTAACAGGATGAGCATCTGAGAGGTAACCAGATAACGTTAGCTAACGGTTAGCACCATCGTCAGAAAAAAAACGCTATAACCAATTAGTTAAGTTAGCATCCCTCTTAGCATTAGCATTAGCATAGCATAATCTTGCATTTTGGCGATTCTGCGTTCGCTTTCTCATTTTAAGGTTGACGTTACACTTTATTATATTATATTTAGTGGCACACGACTAATTTTAATGGTCTGCTTGAAGTTTTTAAACACAAAATTGACGTGTAGTATGAGTTAGCTACCCCGTTTGCTTACGTTTCATTTTTTAATTCACCCTTGATCGACACTTATTTTCCATCACATTTCTCGGATAACGTTGTATTTTTTTTTTTTTTATCCCGTTAGTTTAGTTAAATGCTGGTTCTTTGGTGAAAAATCACCGACTAATAATCCGCACATTTTGAAATTAGCCTCAATTTGTGATTATCTTGGCCCTCCCATTTCTTTCAGTGCAATTGGACCTATTTTGACTTCCTTCACGTCTTTATCAAAGTGTTTGTCAGTCTGCACCCTTTGAACAGAGACATTCATGTAGTGTCACATTTTCTAATTCATATTTCGTCCCGATATTCCACACTGACATGATTGATTTGGAGAGATGTTCTTCCTCAGTGAAGATGGGTCCAGTATGACCCGTCACCTTCTGGTCCCACCAGTGTCTTACAGTTCACTGTTTATCTTCCTCCTCCTTGTCTGAGGTGAATTCTGAGTCTTTTATATAGCCCTGTGTCTCTTTCTCTCACTGTCTCCTTTTCTGCCCTTCTTTTCAGTGCTTTTTAATCGCCTCCCATGTTGCCTTTTTCCTCAGTCTAGGCCTAAGTCTGTTCAGTTGCCTGTTGTTGGATTATTGTCATTTTCTTCCGTTTGCTGTGAATCACCTGTGGGATCAGTACTGTTGCCTCTCCATTGCTTCTGTTTTCTTTGTGGAGGCAGCGTTTCAAGAATGTTCCTCCCTTCCTCATTGTGTTTCAGCAGAAAATCAGACATTGCCCCCTGAGGAGAGGAGGAGTTCCCTCATCTCAGCCTGATTTCACTCTTTTCAGATTCAACCGATAGAAGAAATCAATCTTCCCCAAAATCCTTCAGAAAAATAGACTTTTTTTGGCACCTGCTATATTCTGTATCTTGAGTCATCTGTGCTAAAACGTTTGAAGGCCAGAGAACAAAACCTGCTTGTATAACACAATGTCTCAGAAGAACCAATCAGACGGCAGTCAGAAAGGCTTTGCCGTGGGTCGTGGGCTCCTGGCTGCCGCAGAGACCTTGAACTTCAGCATGAACGAACAGCGTTCCGGCCCTGCCAGCCGACCGATGGGCGGCATGGTCTCAGGCATGGGGGTTGGCGGCGGTGGGGGCGTGGAAGGCCAGGAACACAGTTCCCAGATGTCTCGGCGTGGTGGTGGCGGCGGTGGCGGTGGTGGTGGCGGCACCAGCAATCTTGGCAGCACCATGAAACTGTTTGCCAGCTTGGGGCTGTCGCCTGCCGACCTGGACGCTCTGGCTCAGATTCCTGAAGAAAACATCAGCGTGGAGACGCTGCCGCACATCCTCATGCAGCTCAAGAGCCGTAAGGGGGACGCAGGAGAGCGGCGCATGGCAGCCAACTCCCGGGATCTGCCTCCCATGTCCTCTGAAACGTCGTACCGAGGCGGCAGGGAAGACTGGGACGACATGCACATTGGGAGAATGGGCGGTCCTTCCATGGGGCAAACTTCAGCCCGCGCCTCGCACCCTCCGGACTTTGGTTATGGTTCCATGCAGGACGTCCCCAGCTCTCGGGGATACAATTTAGATTACGGCAACAACAACGGTGGTGCTGGCAGCAGAGAAAGGCAGTATTCAGAGCTTTCCCACCACGATTCCTACGGTGGGCTCGGCATGGGGCCCTCGCCGTCCGACCCCGTCTTTATGCAGAGGAGGATGGGCTCTCCGTCACACGGAAAAGTCCAAGACTTCTTGGGAGTCATGCCCCCCATGTTCCCCCATGTCTGCTCTCTTTGTGACTTTGACGTGCATTCCACCATGGTGAGTACCGTCCACCCTCCTTCCCTCCTTCTCCTCTCGGACTAACTTGTTGTAAATGTTCCCATTCATTGATTCCAATCCAGACACTTGAGCTCAGCTGATGTATTGTCTTCAGATCCACTTCAGTCCATGACAGCTGCATTTGTAATCTTCCCTCATGTTCTCCATTGACTGCAAAGCCAATTTGCAACTTATAATTGACTTGTTTAGATCATCTTCAAGCCTATATGTCTTCATTTTCTTACACGTACAACTCAAGTGCCTCAGGAATTTACAATTACTGATCTTAATATCATACAAACCTGAAATACTTTGAGAAATAATAATGTTGATGGTGTGTACAGTTTCATATCTACAGTGGCGGTTAAAAGTTTGGACACACCTTCTCATTCAGACGTTTTTCTTTATTTTTACTATTTTCAACAATGCACTGTTGATTATTACTGACATCAAAACTATGAATGAACACATATGGGATTATGATGAAAGCAAAAAACATTTTTAACAAACCAGAATATGTTTTAATAATAAAAATAAAGAAAAACCATTAAATGAGAACGTGTGTCCAAATTTTTGGCTGGTGCTGTATGTAAAACAGTCTGTGGGAAAAGAGTCTGTGCAGCTTCTGTAATCCTCTGTTTGTGAATGTAGGAGTGGAACCAGCACACAAATGGGCTTCGCCATGCAGAGAACCGAAGGTTGCTTCTGGAGATGTAAGCTTGAAGAAGAAAATCAAATAAAAACAAAAAAACCTGTTTTAATTATCAGTATGAGAAGGATAAGAGGAAATCACACTGTTGTTAAACTGTTTCTTGTTGTGTTCAGGTATCCAGACTGGGACCCTGGAATGTCCTCAAGCAGAGGGTAAGACACCCACACCCACACACACACACACACACAAGCTCTGATTATGTCTTTTAAAGGTGGAAAGACATTAAGCGTAGTATCAAAAACTAAAACTAAAATAATAATAGAAGCATGCTGAAAAATCAACAAAAGGCATGCAATACATAGGCAATATGAATTTTCCCCATGCAGTCATGGAGAATAGGGAGGAGAGGCTGACAGTCTTCTTTTTACTGTAACGATATAAAAGCCTCAGAATGAATGTGTTCAACATGCACACATGTCTGGGATTGGAAGCATTTTACCCGTTCAGTGAGATTAAAATCCAGAAATATGAGCTGCTGGAAACTTTCAGGATCTCAGCCGCTCTTCTCATTTGCTGCAGACACACCAAATTAATTCTGCGGTTTGGAACAGAGAAAACCTGAATTATTGCCTCTTAAACTATCTGTCCTCCAACTGTGGTGTCGGTTTCATCCCAAAACTCGACTGACTCACCAGTGACAGACAGTCACTGCTCAGTGTTTGGCTGCTGACTGGTAATTTATTTGACCATCGCTAATCGCCTTCTGTTTTCCTGGCAGGGGGCCTCATCTCATGGACACACCCAACCTGTCATCAGGGCTGCTGGGACCTGCACCCATGGGTCCAGGGCAGCAATCGGGAGGAATGCCCTCCAGCTGGGGTGAGAGACTCCTTTTCCCCCTGATCGGATTAAAACTAAGGATGTGCAACAGATTGACTAGACAGTGGGTTGTCTTTATGATTATTTGACTAGTCAACCTCAAGAAAGGCCTGTGTTTAAAATAGGATGCACTGTGGGTTAGGGTCAAGAGTTTCTTGGCTTGATTATAAAGGACATTAAATATTTTTTTCTTAAATTCAGAAAAAGGGAAAAGAGGAATGTAAAAACTTTACTTGTGCAGCCTTGCTCTACTTTACAGATAACATGTTACACATGAAGGCAGACAAAGACAAAAAATATTCTTTATAAATTTGGTGCCACCAGGCAACATTGACATCACAAAAAAGAAATTAAAACTGAATTAAAATTTTGGAACAAACCAAGACAAAACTGGAAACTCATTCCAGAAACTTAAACGTCTATCTTATCCTGTGATTTTGTTTCGCTTTCTACTGTTACTTGATGTTAGTTTGGTTTGCTGGAGTCAGATATGGTTTCTTATATCCTGGATTATATTCATATTTTGAGCATTGTGTTCCAGACAGGGAAAGTCAGTGACATTTGATTTAGATAGTTTGCAGACATGTGGGAGTTTAAGGGGGTTTACAAATGAGCACCTAACCACCTGTCACCTTTTCTGAATGTGTTCTCCAACATGCTGCATACATTCATTGCATTCGCTAATTTTCAGTCCAGCTGAACTGAAAAATAAGCTGCTGAGCCAGGAGGGAGGAACAGGTTCAGGCCTCATACGTACTCACATGGTTATGAAATGTGATGAAATGTTATAAAATCTATAGGACAGGTTGACATTAACAAACTTGACAACTTAGGTGACCTTATGACCTTTCCTCTAGCGCCATCCTCAGGTCAAACATGTGACTTGAGCTCAACCTATTTCTAAATATAACTGACATTATGCCAAATAATTTGCAGAGTGTACTCATGCTCCCCAGGGAACGAACCCTGTCAGTTTTGGTGTCATCATCACCTTTCTTCTTGTGCTGCTCTCAGACCAAAATGCCAAACTCCTCATCTCACATCTGTTGGGCAGATTGCCATGACTTTTGGAGAGCATTTTCATGCTCCCTGGAGTATGAACCCTGTCAGCTTTGGTGACATCGCCCTCTGACCAAAATGTTAAAACGTCATTTTGCCATTATTCACTTTCCAAAATGCACTGAGCCAGCGGGCAGCAGCAGCTGAGGGCCCATACTGGTTTTCTTGTTTGTTCTGGTCTCAGTTACCATGTGATTGAATTATAAATATTGCTCTACAAATAAATTATCATCACAAACAAATATGTATACGTGTTCGCAGGAGGTGGTGGAGGTCCTGGTCTGTCTGGAAAGAACCAGTCTCACTCTGGACCCAAGGTCAGTCATTATGCTCCTGTCACTGTGTTGACTCATATAGACTAATCCAGTATTTTTTTTTGTGATTAATATTTTATTGAATTTTCCAGAATAAGCATACAAACATACAAACATGCACACACAACTGGTATGACAATGCAAATAATAAGACAGATACCCCAAAGGAAGGGGAAGAAAAATAACAACAATACGGTTAAAAAAAAATAAATAAAAAATAAGTGGTATATATGGTGACATGTGCAAAGTATGAATAGAAAGAGGAGGCTGTGTTAGCTATGGAACATGTGTTAGTATATTTCCACAAATGAGGGGAGGCTAAGTCTGGTATCTATCTTAGTTGTCGTCAAGGTATTGAATAAATTTTTCCCATTTTAAATAATATTTCTCTATCCTTCCCAAAAGAGAGAAGGATACCTTTTCATATGTGGCTACCTTAGTGAGCAGGTTATGCCAGTCTGTGATAGAAGGTGTGTAAGCTGACTTCCACTGTTGGACCAGCAGTCTCCTGCCCAACATGATGGCAGTCTGGACCCATTCAGTACAAACAGAGGGGACTAATCCAGTATGATGTTTGTGATTATATTTATCATTCGTCAGTTTGACATTGTATTTTGGCATTTCTTTGTCTTTATCTGGAAGCTGTTCTCTAATGTCATACCAGTGAGCCACTGTTTCCTCACAATTAAAATAAGAAATCAATAAACAGAATCATAAAATATCCAAAATATTCATCAGCCGTCATCATGGATCATAGAGAGGCATTATCAGTCAGTCACAACAGCTGCAGCCTGATGTGGCTGCTTCCAAATCATTCAGGATTATTTGAAATGTGTCTAAATCTGCCACATCTTTAATTCATAAAGTAAAACTTGCAGCACAGAGTAACCTTGTGTGCTTTGATAGAGACATTGGCCACATTAGTTCCTCATGTAATATGAGTCCCTGCAAGAAGGACTTTTGTTACCTTTAGGTGCCGCTTTTCATTTGGAGCCCTGTTCGGGTAGTTTAGCTGGCAGATTTTGAGTTGCACCTCGCTGGGTGAATAGAGGTGAAAATGAAATCTGTGTCGTCCTCAGATGAGAAGCCGAGTCGTGGTGGCAAAGTACGACAGGAAGCCGCTCAGCAACAAAAGCCTGTTCGCCTTCGCCGAGCCGTTCGGCTGCCTGAGGGAACATCTGGTCCTCAAGAACAAGGTACAGCAGCCACAGCCGCTTTATCCTCTCTATCTGCTCTGGGCCATGCTAGCATCCTGTTTTCATTCCAGTATCTCCCTGCATACTGGGAACCAGCAGTAAACTTTATTTCATCCCCGTAGGAAAGTTGAGCTGTTGCATAAGCAAAGAGCAATAGGATACAGTGAAGAAAAATTAGATATTAATTAAAATACGGCAGACGAGTTTCACATTAATTAAAAATTAAAGAGTTTCACCAGCGTTTAAACACAAGGAATCTGATAGAGCTCTGCTGATCTGACCTTTTAAATAGATCATTTCAATAATTAATACTCTAGGTTCCTTGTACTTGTTTTTTTTTTTTTCTCAAATTTTCAGATTTTTTTTCCAATTTTCTGTTATTTTCTGGAAACTTTCTTGTTTTTTTCTAATATAATGTTAATTGAACATTTATTAATTTGAAACAAGGTTTGTGTTGGCATTTTTGAAGCTGTAAAATTTCACACTACAATTTTCAAAAGTCTAAGTCCAAATGAAAATTGGCCTTAAATATTGGTTATCAGTGTCCTCGCCTGCTAATGACTTGTGTTGGTATTGGGAAAAAAAATCTGAAAAATCAATATCTGCTCATCTCTAATTAACTGATTATGACTAATAAAAATAGAAATACTGATTGAAATCTCACAAAGTGATATCAGAAACAAGTACAGTAGTGATCATCAGTAGGTGTGTTGTAATGCTGGTGTGTGTGTGTGTGTGTGTGTGTGTGTGTGTGTGTTTGCTGACAGGCATTTTTGGAGATGGACACACACCAGGAGGCTTCAGACATGGTGAACTACTACCAGCAGCATCCGGCCACCATGTACGGCAAGCCCATCACCTTCTACCTGTCCAAGGAGCTGATGGTGATCGAGGTGACGACCACCGATTTATTTTGATAGACAAATGTGCCGTGTTTAGGTTTTATTTTACTTGCAGCTTAAAAACAGCGAGGTGTGTCCAATCTCCTCAGCTGCATGTTTTTTGGGGCGTTTCACTGATACAACAAAAACATAAATAAAAAAAGAATAGAAAGATGCTTTATTTGCAAATTCCAAATATTTAAAATTTGAGTTTGAGTTTATTTACATTTATGCTCACAGCTGACAGCTGAATAGAAGCTTTTCTGTACCGTCTCTTCCTCCAGAAAGACGACCGGAAGACGCCACGGCTGGGAGACAGACCCGGCAGGGAGGTCAAAGGTCGCGGCAGCCAGGTGGTGTTTTTCTCCAACCTGCCCAGAGAGGAGGAGAAGAAGATGGAGCTGCTGACCATCGCTGGACGCTTCGGCACCGTGGAGAAACACCTGTTCTTAACAGACGAGGTAAACGCACGTGAAGGATGGATTTTTTTTTTTCTGCCATTAAATCAAAAAGTGTTCCTGTTTTATTATGTGGAGGAGATAAAACATTACGATTATACACAGCATAAACTGAAACAGATTGTTGGGCTGAAGGCAGAGAGGCATCTGTCATCAATTAGAGAGGAAGTCACTTTCATGTGATGGGAGGAGCGTAATTTGATAATAAAGTACAAAAAAAAAAAAAATTCAGTAATTTTGTGGGGATTTATGGTTAGATTAATGAATATTCTGGCATGCAAAATTAGCTAAAAGACTACAAAAGTCACTTCTCTTTTCTTTTTGCTGGTAAAAAAAATATTCCTAGTATGTTTTTGTTTTTTTTTTGTTTTTTTTTACTTCAGCATCACTTGGGCAGGTGAAGAAAAGAAAACTATTAAAATGTGTATTTTCTGGCACTTGGGTGAGGGCCTGCAGGTTGTGAGTGTTGTAAAAAGTGAGCTTCCACTTAAAGATAAATCGTCCTGCACAGATAATAACTGAGCCCGTCCAGACTCCCTGGTGCCGCTTTACTCCAGTAGTAATAAACACACTGTCATGTCGTTGTGGACAAGCAAACTCTCAGTTGTCGGCCTGCTGGTGTCTCTCGGTGCAGGCGTTCGTCCAGCTGGGAAACCCTGAGGACGCAGAGATGCTGGTGAAGTATTACACGGTGAACCCGCTGACCATCAAGGGCCGGCCCATCCGCCTCAACATCTGCACCAAGTACAAGACGCTCAAGTGAGTAAAACGACTCCAGGAAACACACCAAAGACTCTCCACCAACTTTACTCACCAACATGAACACCCTGCAGCCCATGTTGTTTAAAAATGAAAACTTTGCTGAAGACTGGAAATCAAAACTGATGTATGAATGCGCAGTAACGGATAAATGTGTTTCAGTGTGAACCGGAGGATGGGCCAGGGCAGTTTTGGAGGAAACAGCCGAGGCCGGAGGAGCAGTGGCACGGCCGCCTCCTCCTCCAGCTCTGGAACCAAGTCCTCCTCCAAGAGCTCCTCGTCCAAGTCCTCCTCCAGCTCCAAGGCCAAGGAGGAGAAGAAGAAAGAGGAGGAGGAGGACAAGGCCACGGCGGAGGACAAACACGGCTCAGAGGAGGAAGTGGCCGGGGTGATGGAGGGAGAGGACAGGGGAGACGATGAAGATGAAGAGGAGGAGGAGGAGGAGGAGATGGAGGAAGAGGAGCAGGGCGAGGAGAACCAGGCGACAGACAGAGACGTGGAGGCGAAGGACGAGGATCAAACGGCGGCCGAGGAGACGGAGACGACAGGGTCTGCCACCGAGCCGCCGGAGTCCCACGACGCCCCCAGGGAGAAGGTGAGGGAAAGATCATTAAAAAATAAATACTCATTGATAATAAGAAGGGTGTTTATAAAGCATCTTTAAAAAAAAAAAAAAAGGTTAAAGCAGGGTTTCCTCTAGGATTTTTTGAAACTGTGGGGGAGGGCTTCAGCGTCGTTGATTTTTTGAAACTGTGGGGGAGGGCTTCAGCATCGTTGCCTTTTGGACTTACACGGTGCCGGTGAAGTTGTTGTAATGTTTTTTCGTGATCGCGGAAATTATAGTCCCTACAGTGTTAACATTAACAATAACATTAGGGTCGTTTTCACAGGCTTGAACAAAAAACTGGATTAAATTTAATCTTGCCTAGGTACCTTTCTCTTGCCCTTTTCTCTCCATCTGCGAGCGCGCTGCAGACAGTAATCAAACAGGCGGGTGATGACTCCGGTGTTCATTTTTCAAAATAAAGTTAATTGCAGTGTTATGTACCATTTCATGATATTTAAATTATCATTTCAAACTGATTATAATGAATATATTTGTGCAAAAAAGGTTAGATAGCCTATATATATATGTATATATATCCTTTTAAAATTGTTTTAACATCTGGAAGAAAAAAAAATCATTCCGAAGGTGTGGCGGCTTTTATTTTGCTGTGGTGGTGCGCCACGATGAATTACATGTAGCGGAAACCCTGGTTAAAGTGCCTCATAGAATATTAAAAACTGATGGACCCAAGTGTCTATAAAACTTAATGTGCACTGTCCCTTCTTTAATAAACAAACAATAAAACCAACAGGAAAATAAATTACACCAACACTAAAATAATCCACAATCAGCGATAGGGATGTCCCGATCACGTTTTTTTGCCCCCGAGTCCGAGTCATTTGATTTTGAGTATCTGCCGATACCGAGTCCCGATCCGATACTTCTATAAAACCAGGAAATGATATGTTATTAATGATTGCCAAGAAACAACCGCGGTTCCAGATAGGTCAATATGGAAATGAAATGCACTCTTTGAGACAAATGAAGAAGCTAGTATAACAATTTAAGTGTTTAACAAACTGCATTTTGATAAAAGGCAGTTAATTGGCAAACGCAGATATTGATTAACCGATTTATTTGGACATTAGATTAACATTTTATAATTTAATTATTTTTAATTATTTTCTCAAATGTCTCCACACACAAACATAAATGGCAAGATCTAAGATACTGACAAAATATGTACAAACACAAACAGTAGCAGGAAATAAAATAAAGTACAGAAATTAATACAAAAACCAAGCGGTTGGAAACTACTATACAGCTGATAGCTTACTGCGCGGGGGGGGCTGGGTGCTTGTGTGTGAAAAGCGAAGCGAACAGCAAGTGGAACGAAGGAGAGATGGGAAGGCAGCCAGCGCACGGCATAGCAGCATAAAAACGAACACAATAATTACACAAATCCGTCTCTGATTAACGTTAGGGGGTTTAGTCACTTGGGGGAGTCTGGAAAGTGGCTAAGTTGTCATTGTATCAGCAAGTGGAACGAGGGAGAGATGGGCGGCCAGCGCATGGCATATCGGCACAAAAACGAACACAACAAACGTTACATAAATAAGTTTCTGACTAACGTTAGGTTATAAAGTCACTTGGGGATATTTTGGAAAGTCGCTATGTTGTCATTGTATCACTGGTATTTGCGAGCGCTTGTGTTTTTCGCGCTAGGCGATTCATACATTCCCCCTCCGCCTAGCCTACAGCGGATATGTCGCGGCTGAAAGCCATCCTCTCAGCGTGCACGCAGAAACTATTCGCTGCAGTGATTGGTTAATTCCGTTGTCAGTATTTCATGACGTATGGCCCAGTGCCCGCCTAACTCCCTCCGGACAATCCAAGCTAGCATCAACAACAGATTCCTAAAGAAGCCGCAGATTGAATATGTCGATGTGCGTTTTTTCCCCTTTCCGCGTTCATTTGATCTAGGCGGTCGGTGAAAACGTCTAGGCGGTGCGCCTAAGAAATTATAAGGCAGGGAAAACCCTGACAATAAATATACATATGTATATATATTATTTATCCGATACCTGATCGGGACATAACGTCCGAGTCCCGATCGAGTCTTCAGTCATGTGATCGGCCCCGATTTCCGATCACATGATCGGATCGGGACAACCCTATATATATTATTTATCCGATACCTGATCGGGACATAACGTCCGAGTCCCGATCGAGTCTTCAGTCATGTGATCGGCCCCGATTTCCGATCACATGATCGGATCGGGACAACCCTAATCAGCGATCGTGGTAAACATAAAAGACTGGATTGATATGATCCAGTCAATTAAAGATAAAATATCAAACTGTAATTATCCTCATGGGGATTTAATTTTATTAAAACATGGGAGTCAGTGAGTAAATATGCCTTCGTGCTACAGAAACAGTTTATTTTGAGGTAAAGTGCGTCTGAGAATAAAAATGTATGAAATGTGTGCAGGACTCTGACGTTGATGACGCCACCAAAGAGGCAGACAGGGATGCGGGCAAGGAGGAGCAGGGGGCGGAGCCAGAGGGGCCGGCGCAGAGCGAAGCCTCGCACGAGGACGCGGAGGCCAAAGACGAGGCGAGCGTCGAGCCGGGAGAGAGCTCCGAGCTGAACGAGGGAGATTTCCCCGGAGACCCGGTACAGACCGCTGACACTTCTCAGACTGTTGTAGATGATCTGCATGTTCAGCATCACAGCCACCAGGCCTGAACTTCACCCCAAGTATACTGTCAAAATCACCGCCTGGCCAAGTGCAGTATCCAAATCATGTGTGTGTTTGTTTCAGGCCTCACCAAAAATCACATGATCAGTTTAATTTTTTGATCGAAAATGAAAATTATGTTGCAGAAATGACCCTTCCTGTGTGTAAATATGTTATGAAAAGACGGAGAGTCATGCCTGCATTATCAGTATCAAGATAATCACTCAGTGAAGTTGATAAGTGACTGTTGTGTTCATGGATATGTGTCAGATTCACTGTCTATCAAACCGTAACAGAAATCAGGCTGCTGATATCGAGTATAGAACTGTAAGCAGTGTTAGGGTGTCATTCTGAGTGTGTGTGTGTGTGTGTGTGTGTGCGCTCCGGCTGTCAGGAGGACCAGGACTTCCTGGAGAACATGGACGACTTTGTGACGCTGGACGAGCTGGCGGAGGACGAGGACGAGGGCTCCGACACGATCGGTACGCCACCAGCTCTTTTATTTATTTATTTTTTTGTTTGTTTGTTTGTTTGTTTGATGATCGATTGGTGCCGATGATCCAGCAGCTACAAACCAAAACCAGACAACCAGACGAACACTGGGATGGAAGTGAAATCCACCACTGTATTTCCAGATTTTAGTTCATGTCAGCCTTTACTCCCAAAAATTTCAAGCACTTAAAATTATTCCTGAGGTAATCATCAGTCTACCTATTAAATAAATGAACAGAATATTTTTTTTTCTGGGTATTTAACCTTTTAGAATGAAACCGTCCAGCTGAAGCCCCAGACGTCCCCAGCAGACAGTTTTTATTAGAATCAGGAGTTTAAAAAATAGTCAGAGATGCTGAACTGTGACACTCCTGCTGCCAAACCAACTGGTGAATACACGACCACTTTGTTTAAAATCACAAGATTACATATGAAACATTTAAAGGAAGGCTTGATATCACACTTATGATCACAATTTGTTTCAGCAGGATAAACATTAATTTGATAATTTGATAGGATTTGGTGTAAATATACCGTAATATATAATATCGACAGTGAAAAAAATCCCCATGAGTGTCGTGATAGTGACTTGAACCCAGGCCTTGTATCTGCTGTTAGTTTCCCACCATGATCATGATGGATGCCATTTTCTCTACTAACTGAGGTAAACATTGTGAAAAGCATTATCTCTGCATCCGCCAGTGAGCCTTCACAATAAGAGCAGGCGTGATAATAAAATGTTAATTCCACTACAGGAGAGACTTGATGTTTTTCTGCAGTTAGGTGGAAAAAAAATATGTGCATATATCGGCAATCAGCGAAAAAAAAAATTAGAAAATATCAGATGTTGGCAAAAAATCCAATACTGTGCATCACTAAAATGAAGCTTACTTATTTAATTACTGACATAATTTCTTCCGTGTGTTTCTTCCTGTCCTCTCTTGCAGATAAGACGAGGAAAGGGGTACGTACCTGTCATCTCTGTGTCACACTGTGTTTATGCTCCTGCTGTAATAAACAAGTAAAAATCCCTCAGTGGTGTGTGACGAGCCGGAGCTGAGATTAACATGTCACGTGTTTTGTTTTCTTCTTCTTCTGTTCAGGGAATGAGGGTGGTCAACATCGTGGGCTTCAGGCGAGGCTACGGTTTCCTCAACGAGCTGCTGGCTCTGGCCAAACCTTTCGGGAAAGTGGTCAAACATTTGGTGCTGGACCTGAGACCCGAGGTGCTCCAGTTTGTCTAATTGCTTTATAGTTTGATTACAAAGCGTCATTAACAGCTGTGACCTGTCCACATTATTTCATCATATTCAGTTGAATAAAATAAATTGATTATTTAGTCTTCACAGCATGCTCTGAATTTCATCTGGTGTGGACAACAGGGCTGATTTATTGATTTTTTTTTTTTTTTTGGATTCTCCTCTCTGCATCTCCATGACTGTTCAGGCCCCAGTCTGCAGAAACACATCATTTTAGAATAGGAGAAAATAACATTTGTACTGCATGCAAAAAAAAAACAGAATGGGATTAGCAGAAGGTGGGCGTGTCTCCAGAGGGGAGAGAACCCATTTTCATTCACACATCTGGAGGTCAGAGGTCAAGGGACCCAGCTGGAAACAGACATGCCAGTTTTTCCACGATACCAATATCTTTACTTTAAATTGATTTAGGAATTTAAAAAAAAATCAATCATATAAAAAAATAAACACTGATTCCTCCCCAGTGGACAACAGCCTGAAAAATGTATTTTCTGGATTATGCTTTTTTTTTTTTCTAACTTTTTAAACTTTTTGTTAATCGTATAAATATCATGTTTCGTTCCCGACAGGCTTACCTGCAGTTTGCGACGGAGGACGAGGCCAAGGCGATGGCCAGGTTTTACAACAGTAACGTGACGGCGTCGGTGTGCGGCAGGTCGGTGAGGGTCAGTCACTCCATGACCTACCCCACCATCCAGGTGAGCCGCGCCCTCCGCTCCGCCCCCAGCTCCTCAACTCACCCCTCATGAGTTGACCTGTAGCCTAGAGACTTTTCAGATCCCTTAAAGTTTAAAGTTTAAGGTTTAAAGTTGAGTTTGCTGGCTGACGTGTCGCTGTGTTTGCTCCTCAGTGCGGCTCCAGTCGGGTCGTGTACATCGGTCAGATCCCCAACATTAAATACTCGGACGAGACCATCCTGGAGCTGGCCGAGCCTTTCGGGAAAGTCAGGAAGTATTTCCTCAACAGGATCAAGAGAGAGGTACTGCGGCTCAGCGTCCCGAAGCAGAAACGTTACCCCGTTTTTACGGCCAGCGGGGAGGTTTCAGGTCTGACGTTTTCCGGCTTTGTGTTTTCCAGTGTTTCATCGAAATGGAGAACGCGGAAGACGCAGAGAGGATGGCAGAGGATTACAAAGCAAATCCACCCAAGATCCAGGGGAAGCGCCTGACCGTCTACGTCAGCAGGAAGTACAAGCAGCTCAAATACGGGTGAGCAGCGACGCCTCACAGACCTCAGAGTTTAGTTTGGTTTCATTTTTGCACAGTTTAAAAATACATAAAAATACATAATACATGATGACAAGAGCAAATATTATAAAGTGCAGGGAGAGTCAGAAAAGCCAGTGAGCTCATTTCAAGCCTCCATCTAACTCAAGTTAAAAAAATTCACAATATTACACAGAACACAAATTTGGTGTACAGTAATGGCCCTTTTCCATTAGTATCTACTCGGCTCGACTCGGCTCGACTCAGCTCGACTCTACTCGCCTCGACACGGTTTAGGTGGTTTTCCATTACAGTTGAGTAGCACCTCGCCGTGGGTGGAGTCGTTAGCAAGGCGGCGCACCGTCCAGCTCCCTCTGGATTCTTTGGGCCGCCACCAAGCTCAGGAAAGTCTCCACGTCTTTATTTGACCGCGGTAGCGGTGTGCTTGCCATTTTCCGACTTTGACAACTTCACTGACGATCAATGCGCACGGCCGCTGTTGCCGTTTTTTTTTTTTTTTTTTTTAAATGTCGGGTTTTGTTTTCGTGCAGGAGTCGCTCTCGTCACTCCCTGTCCAATCAGTTGCCTGCACGGCGTTAACGTCACATTTTCAGCTCGACTCAGCTCGCTTGGAACCCCGGCTGAGTAGGTGCTAAAATGGGACCTGCTAGCAGGTACTACCACCTAATGGAAAAGCTCTTAAACCGAGTAGAGTCGAGCCGAGTCGAGCTGAGTAGGTACTAGTGGAAAAGGGGCATAAATAATGACTTCATAAAAGTAACAAAAATATATAACAATAACATCAAAATAAAAACTTGAACGAAATTCAAGTTTTATAGAAAGTATATAAAAGTATACAAGTATAAAAAATAGAAATAATTGAAAAATAAAAAATGTTTTTAGAATTTAAGGACAGTCTTGCATTATTGCACATTTAGTAACATAATTTTGGCTAATGGCTCTTTTAATTTATGTTTAAAAACTTAAATTAATTACTGTTTAGCCACAGAACAGCCCTAATTATTAATGCACATTAACCTCTGAAGATTTTGTGCACATGCCAGGGTTTGACTGATTTGGGTTGTTTTATTCTGCTGGCTTAATCCCACTGAATTTTGAGGACTTCATTACCCAGAAACCCTAAATTACCAAAAAAAAAACAAAAAAAAACATTAAAACGCCGCCAAAACCTTTTTGTCTCTCCGTCCAGACATCGGCGTCCCAGCATCCCCGAGGACAAGAAGCCGCTGAAGAGGGACGGCAGCGGCGCCGCGGCCAAATCCTCCAAACACAGCGAGGAACCTCCGGCCAAGAAGATGAAGGAGGAGAAGGAGCCGGCGGCCGAGGAGAAGAAAGAGGAGGAGGAGAAAACGGAGGAGAGGAAGGAGGAGGCGGAGAAGGCCGAGGCGCCCGGCGGAGAGCAGAGGAGTGACGAAGACTCGGCCAAGAAGGAGACGATTCCTGAAGGCTCGGAGCCGGCCGGCAGCACTGAGGCTGTGAGTCACACATGGAGGATTTAAAAAAAAAAAAGTTCTCCCATTTTTATCTAAAAGGTCCATAAACAGTTTCACTAGCGTTGCGGATTTTGTTGTATTTTTGTAAATTGTATGATGTTGTTGCTCTGTGGAGGGGTGTGCATGTGTGCGTCTAACGCAGCACTGTGCTCTGTGCTGCAGGAGGTCAAACAGGAGGAGGAGACGGAGACGGAGACGGAGACGTCGGCCGCTCACAGCAGACAGACGGAGGAGGCGGCGGCGGCGGTGGTGGCGGTGCCCGACACCAAACCGAGCGTGGCGACGCTGCCGCTCGCAGCGTACGACCCCGACACGCCCATCGGTCAGGAAGCTCCTCAACAAACCAGAACATGATCTGAAAACACCCGTCACTGATCCACTGTATTTTAATTTGATTTAAATCAATACTCCAATATTCTGGGTGAAATCCCCTTTTTCTGATTCCCTTGAGCAGATGTTGGACACCAAGTCCACCTCTGGACGTCCAGCAGGTTCAGGTCCTGTGGCAGCATGAGCAGCTCTGAAGCTCTGATTCACGCTGTGTGTGGATCATGTGGCTTCAGAGCTGCTGACAAAGCCAGGCTAATGACTCCCATAGACTTCAAGTCTTTATGCTAAGCTAACAGGAAATGCTACCCATAGCAACTTTAATAAACTGAGCTTCACATGAAGGCAAAAACACAGGAATAGAGCAAAACTGAGGGACCATCCTAAAAAAAACAAACTGTGAGCTGTGAGATGAAAGTGAGCAGAATCCAAACCAGATACATTCATGTCTTTGCAGATGTTCAGTTTCCTCTCACGCTGCACGTTTTCCCTTCACGCTGCAGCCGTTTGATGTGCTGGTGTACATGTTGGGGTTTGTCGCAGTGAGCTGATCTGCCTGCTGTTGTTTGCCTGCAGGTGTGGAGCACGTGAAGATGGGCTACTACTGCAGAGTGTGTTTCCTCTTCTACTCCAACGAAGAAACGGCCAAGAAGGTTCACTGCAGCAGCCAGGCGCACTACGACCGGCTCAAGGTGAGCGCCGCAGCTTCACGTCCCCCCGCTGCAGCTCCACGCACAAACACTGCAAACATCCTGATTTGATATTAAAATTTAACGGCCTCACTCCCTCTCATCTACAGTAAAATCTGAAAACAGGGATAATCCAAAGAAAGTGTTTTTATTTTACATCCCAAGTTACAACAGCAGACAGGAACATCCAGCGTCTTTAGGGAAACTTTAGGTAAAGTTGCAGCAGGAACGAACCACCTCACACACAAAATACACACACGAAAAAAAAAAAAAAAACGAAGGCTGCTGGTCGTTTTTATATTGTTCGTGTTCATTTATGCACCAACAGGCATAGTTGATATTTAACAGCTGTGCACTCATGTTATTATGACAGTCAAATTATAAGGTTACAAATGTGTATTTTAATTGGGTTTTTTTTCCCCAGGTCTCTATTTAAACAGTAGTTGAGACCATTTCACCAGCCCTTTAGTGTCAGTGAGCAAAGAATAAGCAGAAGCTGAAACCTTTCCCTTCATTATCATTTTTTTAAAATATATACATCTTATTAAACTTACAATAATTAACACTATATTCTAAAAAGAAGAGGGATGTGTAATGGCAGAAATGGTCATTAAGATTGGGAAACAAAATGAAATGCAGATGTGAACTGGGGACTTTAAATAAAAATATTATGGCTGATAATTCTGATTCAAAGCCATTATAAGATGTTTTAGCATCAGCAGACTCTAAAGAACAGATGTGAAAACTGGTTTTGGTTGGAGAGGAGGTCTGAGCTTTTCTTCATGTTCCTTCTCTTTCAGAAATATCTGGAAAGGGAGCAGACCAAAACACAAGGCACCAAGAAAGGGAAGAAGCCGTCTGCGTAGCCTCTTCAGCCGACTCATCAAACCACGTGTGCATGGAAATGTTTCATTTTTGTTCTGGTCTTTTTTTTTTTTTTTTTAAGTTGTTTTGTTTGTTCTCGACGCTCAGCCTCCATGTTCATGTTAGGCTTCTTAGATTTTTAAAAATAAATGCTGAAAAAGAATCAGTTTCCAGATGTTTGGCCTTTTTTTTTTTTTTTTTTTTTTTTTTTTAAATGTGATGCTTCAGTTTTGGAGAATAGCCGCTGTACACTAAACCATCACAAAAATTAAATACACACCAAACTCACGGTTTGATGATCAGATTCCGCCTAAAAATTCAGTCTTTCTTTAACTGTCAACCTGCCCTTGAGCAAGGCACAGGACCCCCGACAGATGAAAAGTGGTTGCAGTGATGAAGATTAAAGAGAGCGAGACATTCCTGAAACTGAAAATTTGCATCTTTAATACACATTTCCATCTGAAGTCAAACCAACAAACAAAAACAGAAGTAACACTGCGAGGAGGGGATTCAACTCAATGTGAGCTCTGAAACTCAAACTGCATGGAGACGCTGTGAGATGGACTCTTTTCCCTCAGCGACGCTCTGCTCACTTCAGTCTTAAGTCCTAGGTTGGCACATTTCCAGTCAAACACTGAATCCCCACCAGAGGAAGGAGAATCGCAGTGGAACGGCACGAAACTTAAATAAAAATCACAAAAAAATCCTGCCTTGATGAGTTTGGAAAGCAGCAGGTGTGAAATGATATAAACCTTTAAATAAATGCAAACACAAAAGCAGGAGCCGTGCATGAAGAAACTGAAGCGCTCACACAGTCTGATCAAGTCAACAAAATGAAAACAGGAACTGAAGGCTCCTTCTCTCAGAGGACGCGGCGATTCCAGCGTGAAACATCGTTTAGGGGCGAGAGCTGAACCGTCCGGTGGAGAAAAAACGAAAAATGAAGCAGCTGAATGTTTGTTTAGTGTTCTGTGCAATAATCCCAGCTCCAATCCCACCGCTCTTGCCGTCAGGTGGTGTGTGTGTGTGTGTGTGTGTGTCACCTCTGGTTGGATCCTGTCAGTTTGTCGTCACAAACAAAGCAGCCGAGGTTGAAGCGAGGAGAGTTCAGATATCTGACCTGCCGTCTCTTCTCTCAGAGCAGCTGGCAGGAACTTTTTAATCACAAAAGAGACTTTATTTTTCTCCATCTGATATTTTGTTTTCCTGATGAGCCACATCAGTAATTTTCAATTTGATATTTCAACATATTCCCTTTTTGAAACTCGTTTTCTGTCAAGAGCCACAAATGTGTCCAGATGTCAGTCGGCCCACGGATCCTTCCCTGTTTTTTCCTGAAAAACAGCAGAAGAAGAAAATCATCACCTGTGTTTCCACACTGGAGGTGATCAGGGTGTGTATGGAGACTGATGTACCGTGTGTGTGTGTGTGTGTGTGTGTGTGTGAGAATGAAGGTCATTCCCTGTCTAGACTCTTGAGGTTAGCAAAACGCTCCTGACTTCAGTATTAATCCATAATTTGCTGTTAATATGGCAGAGCTGAGGATCAGCAGGGTTGTGACATTGGGTGTGTGTGTGTGTGTGTGTGTGTGTGTGTGTGTGTTTTGGTGCAGACCTGGTATCTCTGGTAGTGGCTGGGGCTGCTGCAGTGCTGCTGCTTGGCCTCGTCCTCGTCGGCGTAGATCACCTGACACAGGTTGCAGAAGTAGCCGACGACCGGACGCACGAACTCGGTTCCTGCAGAAAACAGAAAAATAAACCGGCTGACCGTCTGGGCCGAAGCACCACCTGCCAGCTAACACAGAAGCTGTCAATGTGGGGCCTGGGGCCCCCTGGGGGTCCTTGAGGAGCTTGCAGATGGTCCCCAGCAAAATGATGAACAGTTTAATTTCACTACAATTAACAAGAAACAGAAGAAAAATAATTATGAAAGATGTGAGTTTTTTTTTTTTTTTAAATAGTCCCACTGCACCTGTGGTGGATTTTAACATTATAATTTAATCTCATTGCTTTCGGTCTTTGTCAGTGTTCAAAAATGACATCAGAATAATTTAACATGAATCAAAGTATCTTCCAGCTGTTTCTTACCAACAGGTTTTGTGGGTTTGGGCGGCTCGGTGGCGCCTCCTGCAGGCTCAGACTGCTGCTCCACCTCGGCCAGCCCGTCACCACCAGCTCTCTTTAAAAAAAAAAAAAAAAAAAAAAAAAAAAGCGTTCAGAAATCATTTATTACAGAGGAGTTTGAACTGAGAGAGAACAGACAGGGATGCACCTGAGAGTTATCCTTCACAAAAACCATCTGTCATGTGAAAGAAACTTATATCAAAGGCTGTTTTCATAAATCTGTATGACTGAATTTGTGCTCATTCAAGTGATGGTATAATGAAGGCTGACAAGACTTGAAAACAATACAGTTCAGTAATAAAGATTTCTCTGTTTCGCTGGCACAAACAGGAAAACAGCTCTCTGCCAAACTCTTATTTATAGATCATGTCAGCCTCGATTTTCACAACCTGTGCATCCCCAGACATGAACAAAAAATTAGTTTGATATTAATGAAATGAAAGGAAAAAAGTAAATGATCAACAGGCCAAAAAAAGCTGTTTAACAGCCTGTGAGGTCCGGTCGTCCAGCAGACTGTGACCAGCATCTCACTAACAAACTTCATGTTGCTTTTTTCTTTTTTTCGTCACTGGTAGCTTTCTCTCCTTTCTTTCTGTGTTCAGCAGGAGCGAGGTGTTGTGCGGCCAGTTATCTTCAGCCTTACAAATAAAATATCTCCGTCTATTCACGTGGGCAGCGAGTAAAGGAGGTCATGTTAGAGTGATGGAGGTGAGCTGTACCTGTTCAGCCTGCGCTCCTGGAGGATCCGTCTCTTCCGTCTCCTCCTGCCTCTCTGGCTCTTCCTCTCCTGGTTTGGACGCCGTCTCCTCTGAACAAACTCCCTGAACCGCGGGCGTTTCTTCTTCTGCTGTAGTGTTTGTGACCGACTCCTCCTCTGGAGTCATTTCGGCTGATTCTTCCTGCTTTTCCGGAGCGTTTTCAGCTCGTTCCTCCTGAGCGGCTGACTCCTTCTCTGGACTCCTCTTTCTTTCTGCTTTCTCCTCTGAGTCCTCTGTCTCCGGACTCTTTCTGCTCGCTGGTTTTTTCTGTAGGCTCTGTTTCGTCGGCCTTCTCTCTGGAGTCTTTTTGCTTGCTGGCTTTGTCTGTGAACTCTGTCTTGTTTGTCTTTTCTGTGGAGTCTCTTTGCCTTCGAGCTCCTCCTTTTCGAGCGTCTTCTGAGCCGAGTCCTCTTCCTCCGGCGTCTTTTTGCTTGTTGACTCTTCCTCAGAAGTCTTTTCTGCTGCCAACTCCTTTTCTGGAGTCTTTCTGCCCGTCGATTCCTTCTCCGGCGTCTTTTTGGAGGGCTCCGGTCTCGCAGCAGACTTCCTGTTTGACTCCTCCGTCTCCGAGGTCTTGGACTTGCTGCTCCTCTCGCTCCTCCTGCTTCGGCTCCTGCTCCCCCTCCTCCTCTCCTCGTCCGACTCTGAGTCCGACTGAACTTCCCATCTGGCGTGAAAAAGATCATAATCAGCTAGGCAACATCACTCTCTGGCTGAATATTATTATTACACAACCTTAATCAGTGTTCATTTTAAACAAACTGTTGTAATGTAGTTTAGGTCTTTTACTAAAATGCATTTTAGTTTGTCACATGTCAGTTTTGTCAGTTTTATTCTGGCTTTAGTCGATGAAAACTCACTTTTACACACTATAACTGAGTACATTCTCACATTTTATTTTCCTGCAAATTATCATTTTTTTGTTAGTGACCTTTATACAGACTGATCTACATTCCTCATTCCTGCTTCTTGTATTTTCAATCTAACCTCTCTTATTATACAGCGTTTAGTATGAAAAGCACAGTTTGTCTGAATGTGTGTTTTTTACAGACACGTAAAGTCAACGCCCATCTGACATTAGTTAGATCTGTGTTATCCAAAGACTGGATCCCTTCCAAACCGAGGTCAGGACCTGTGTTTTCATTTGTTTATTTTTGCCTCATTTGTTGACAAAAATGTCATATTACACCATAGCTTTGGTCACCAAAGGTTTATTTTTGTTTTGTTTCCATCTAATTTTTTCCTGGAAAAAGTGTCATTGACCATCACATTTCATCATAGTTTTAGTAAACAACAACAACAATACAAAATGACAGTGGGTCTACACCCAAATAAAAGTTGTTGGCATGTACTGTGACAGAACGATGTCCAGATTTTACCCACAGACTTTTCATAACCAGTGAAGTGATCAAACCTCATATCTATATTTTTTTTCAGCCCAGGAAAGTCTGAATTAGTGCACACAGATTGTGTTTGTGGTGGCTGTGTGTTGCTTACCCTTCGACAAGCCTCCGGTACTTGTGTGAAATCTGGACGACAAGCTGGGAGCCGTGGAACTCCAAGGTTTTGCTGCTGAGCTCCCTGACGGCCCTGAAAGCCTCTGAGGAGCTGCACATCTCTATGAAGCCCTGCAAAGCCACGGGAGTGATGTCATTTTACCAATACCAGGCAAAGGTAAAGATGCAGTTTTAAAGGAATACTCCAACATTTTGGCCAAAATACTCATTTCCACCTCTGTACGTCCAGTGGTTCAGCTCCTGTGGGTAGCATTTCGTGTTAGCTTAGCGTAAAGACTTGAGGTTAGTGAGGGGCGATATGGACTAAAAATTTTATCACGATAATTTCTGGCATTTATTGCGATAACGATAAAAGTGACGATAAAAAATATAAAACAATTCAACTCCATCTTTTTGACTACAAATCTATCACCGCATTCAGTCTTGAGAACCCCACAAATACTGCTCAAAAATAATACTTACTGTAGTCAAATACGCTACTAAACTATACCAATTAAGTTTAAGTAGTACACCTGTACTGCATCCTTTGTAATCACCGCTTTTTTGCAAACTTTGCATATGACAGATGTTTGCTCCACGTCAGACTTACTGTAGCCAAACCAGTTCCAGATAATCGAGCTGGAGCCTCGTTTAGCAACGAGCTCTTCGCTATCAGCCCCGCCTTCCGCCATGTTTGTTATTGTGCTACACGTGTGAGCTGCCGGCTGCCAGCGGCGAGTGCGTTGCGCACGTAATTACGTCATCAACAGGAGTTTATCGTTATTATCGCGAGATGACATATTCTTACCGTGGGGAATTTTTTTGACGATATATCGCAAACGATAACATATCGTCCATCCCTACTTGAGGTCTATGGGAGCTGTTAGCCTGGCTCTTTAAAACTGGTAAAAACAAACCCGACAGCAGCTCTGAAGCTGTCTGATCTACACAGTGGATCATGTGGATCTGAAAGAGAAAGCTGGACGTGCTCTCTGACCTGCTGGTGGTTGCGGTTCAGATAGTAGCGCGCCACTTTCCCGAAGCCCTTCACGATCTTCACAAAGTCCGAGTCGGTGTAGTAGCGCTGCGGCAGCCCCTTAAAATAAATCACTCTGCAAGACTGCAAGAAAACAACCACAGCAACAAGTTGGTCAAAACCTTTCTCGTGTCACCAGACAACCTCCTGTCTGATGGAGTGAACCCGTGAAGCAGCTCTGTGTATGTCCCTCCTTACCTTGGGTTCATCTCTGTTCTCCTCCTCTGTGAAAACAAAGCAGCACGTTAGTTTGTACAGAAACGACTGGCAGGCTGTCAGGATGCTGGGCTGATCCACTCAGAGACACACAAGCTGCACATTGACTGTCAGACTCAGTTTGTTTGGAAACCGCCTCTACCTTCATCGTCAGATTTGTCTTCATCCAGTTCATCCAGAGTGATGCAGTTCTCAAGGTCCTCTGGGAAATCTGGTTCCTCCTGGGTGGAGAGCACAGACGACACACTCAGGTCAGCCGCTAACAGCCCTTCTTAGATACTAATATTATCAGATATCAGTTATGCACCATGGTCTAAATACTCTTTCAGAAGCTTTTCCAACACAAGTTCACGATGCTTTCTCTCCATGATTCAAGGGCTTAAAAAAAAAAAAAAAAAAAAAAAAGTCGAAACCTAATTTATGGCTGGGCTAGGGATGGTGGTTGTGTGAAATTGTGGGTAGCAGCATCCATGAGCAGCAAAACATCCTGTTCGACTCGGCTCGCTTTACTTTTCTGAATTTCATTTTCCAGTGCACATGGAACCTCCTCATTGTGAAGTCCTGCTGGTCACTTGTGGCAATGTTGACTAGTTTTTCTTTCCCTCTCTACCAGAGCTGCACATGAGTGTTTTATTCTCAAAAAAACAAAACAAAACAAAAGACCAACTCCAAATGGCCGAGGCTGACACATCGTGGGCCTGAGTTCCTGTCTCTAAAATGAGATGTGAGCCTGGTCACGGCTGCATATCTACCTCGTCGTCCTCCAGGTGCGTCTCTGTGCTCTCCTGTGCTTCCAGTTCTCTGCTGGTTTCTGACTCTTCTTTCTTCAAGTTGATCTCAGATGTCACCTCGTTCTCTAAAACCTCCTCCTCCTCCTCCTCGTCTTCCTCTTCTTTCATCTCGGGTTTCTCCTCTCTCGTCACCTCCTCCTCGTTCCCTGGAGCAGAGTTATAACAGTGTTAGAACTTAATTCTTGAAAAAATTTATTTTACTCTCAATTTTGTTTCCATTTAAAGTTGTTTTTTTTACAGGTTGTGTTTGCTAACATTAGTTTATTTTTTTTTTTTTTTTTTTTTTTTTAACCTTGCTCAGGAGAGTCGATGGTCTCTGCTTGACCTTCTCCCTCGGCGGCTTCCTCCTCCAGCGAACCCTCTCCTTCCTCTCCTTCTCCTTCCCCTTCCCCTTCCTTGTTTTCCTCCTCCTCCTCCTCCTCTCCTTCCATGTCTCCGCTGGCTTCATCCAGAATCTCCAAGTAGTCGTCCTCCAGATTCTCTCCATCTTCTCCGATCACCTCCATCCCCTCGATGTCGCTCTCGTCTCCAGAAGACCTGCCGGTTTCAACAGGCTCAGCTTTACAGTGTGTCACCATCATCACATCAAGACTGACAGAAAATGACTGGATTATGATGTTAATATTCCATTAATTTGTCATTTATGAAATAAAAATAAAAATGCTTATCCTAGCGTCACTAAGACACTAAGGTTTGCTAATTTTACTGTTTATATCATTATAAAATCAATACTTTGGGGTTTTTTATCTGCTGGTCAGACTGAGGAAGCAGTTTGAAGACATCACTTTGTTCTCTGCCAACTTGAAATGTTGTCAGTGTTTTAACACTTTACACAATAACTGTTGGTCAAATCAGAGACATAAATAATCATTAGCTGCAGTCCCGCTCTGTTGTCTCAGTCTTGTTCCTATTTTTAGCTAAACTTGTCTTTAGCTGCTTTCACTGCTGTATAAAAGCAGGTTTTAAAACACACGAAAACTTTGAAAAAAGTAAACACTCACGCTGCTTCCGCCTCCATCGGTTCGTTCTCACTGGTTTCAGGTTTGCTGGGAGATGCTGGTTTGTCGGTTTCTGGCTCCGCTTCTGTGGGCAAGAGGGAATGTAAAGGTTAGATAAAACACAACTTTAATCAAATGAGTTTTAAATGATGAAAATTAAATTTGTGTTTACTTACTGCTTTGCTGAGTTTTGGGCTCCGTTTCTGTGGGCAAGAGGCAAAATAAATGTTCAAACTCTATTCCAGACAGGGAAAATCAAGTCACAGAATATTGTGGAATTTTGTCAGCCTCATTTTATTAAAAAATAAAAAAAAATAAAATCTAGTTATTCATCAAAAGTAATATTTATTTTACACTGTTAAAGAGCAACTTTGAAGCAGCATATTTGATGCCCTCTGGTCCTTTGACATGTGGCTGACGTGCCCAATGAGTCAATCAAAATAAAAGATCATATCAAAATCATAACTCAACACACTGTGTTCATATTATGGTCACTTCCTCCGACAGAATGAAACAAAATGATAAACCTTTAATGAAACTCCTCAATATCAAGTGTTTAAAAATTTGGCCGATAATATAAAGTCATGTTACATTCATACAGGTCATGAAAACTCAGGCAAAATTCCCTTTTCCATGACTTTCCATGGCTAAAATACTTTTTCATAAACTGATCAAAGCAATTTAAAAAATCCCATTCCGATGTATTGAATTTGTGTTTACTTACTAGTTGGCTGAGTTTTTTCAGGAGCCACGGCCTTCTCCCTGGACCTGCCAGCCCTGGACGATCTGTCTCTGGATTTATCTCTGGATCTGGATCTGTCTCTCGATCTGGATCTGGATTTGGATTTGTCTCTGGATCTGGATTTATCTCTGGATTTGGATTTGTCTCTGGATCGATCTCTGGACCTGGACCTGGAAGATGCTGATTTGTTGGCTTTGGGCTCTGTTTCTGTGGGCAAGAAAGAAAATACTCAGGGACTACCAGGGATCTTGGAGGATTTTGAAGGAGTTTCTGAACAAAATGAGGACCAGGCAGAGGTGAACACACTGAAAGAATACCAAAGGATGACTTCCGAGTCTGAGGTATTACACAAAGGTCATGGAAACCCAATATTTTAGTCATGGAGGGTCATGGAAAACTCATTCCAGTAACGTAAATTTGTGTTTACTTACTGATTTGCTGAGTTTTGTCCAGGACCGCTGTCTTCTCCCTGGACCTGCCAGCCCTGGAGGATCTGTCTCGGGATCTGTCTCTGGATCTGGATCTGGACCTCGTTTCACTCCTCTGCCTGTCCTCACCGTCTCTACTGCCCCTCCTCTTCTTGGCCGGCGTGGCCTCGTCTCTCGATGAGCTGGGACTCTTCGTCCTCTTGGTTGAAGAACTCTCCTCTTCGTACCTCTTGGCTGAGGAAACCCGCCTACAGGAGAGACCGGGAGGAGACTTAATGCCTTGTGTTTTGTCTTTTTGTCCTTCATCTGCATCTTGTTATATTGAAAAACGCACCTGGACATAAATGTGTTTCATTCCCTGTTTTCTACACCTTTCCTCAGCTTTTTTTTTGTTTCTTAGCACATATTTACCATGATGACCAATAAAGGATAACAAGAATAATCTGTTCCATTTGTTGCGTGGTTATAGTGAACTCTAAACCTCATTATGACTATAAACTGCTTTTACTGCAAGGAATCTAAGAGTTTAGGCTCAATCTACCTCTTAGCTTCAATGGTAAAATTTAGGCTTCGAGCTGCAGTAAGCGCTTTCTGACCACTAGAGGGTGCTAACAGCTCAGACTCCATTTGTAAACAAAGAGTCAGTCCTGTGCCCAGATTTACGGTGGAGCGCTTGTACGAAACTGAAAGATAAGGCAAAACGGAGAGGCTTTGAAACCAAACCTAAAACACTCGACTTACATGAGGGTGTTGTATTCTCCAGAGAAAGCAACCTTTATAGTTTGACCGTTTATCCTCAGGGTGTTGGACGAATAGTATTCATTCAGCTTTTGAGCATCTTCGGCATTTTTCATTTCAACAAAAGCCTGAAAAAAACAACAGAAAAATTAATGTTGGACTGCATTTCTAGGGAAAATAAAACATGCAGAGATTTAAGAATCGGCACATAGATAATATGGAATACGATTTTTCTTTTTTTTTGCTTGCAGTTTTCTCTCAGTAACAAAGCATTCACTCACCCTTACTTCCCCATTATTTCATTCAAAACTGTTCACTATGCTATTACTGTATCATTAAGAATCATTATTAATCACCATTATTTGCTGATAAACAATTTTTAAAATATTAATTTCACTTTGTCATTCCATGCATCTGGGTTTGTGCACCATGTTGTTATCCAGTTCAGGTGTGCATTGTGTGATTTTGTTTATTTCTATTTTTTATATTATTTTTTTTTTCTCCTGTATTTGTGGCTTCTGTTTTCTGGCTGCATCAACAAACTGAGCTGTGTTGAATTGTGTTGTGTTGATCCTCACCATGGACGGCAGGAACAGAGTGTAGAGCGGCGGGCCGAAGCGCTTAGCGATGCTGATGAGGTCGGAGAATCCGTCCTCGCCTGCCGGAGCGGGAGCGAAGCTCAACACCCGGGAACTCTGGGAGGAAACATACGGCATAACCACTTTACAGAAACAAACAGGTTGTTGGTTTGAATATATTGCTACGTACGTTTTTCTACTTTAAATGAAAACTGCATGAAAATATGGTTAAAATAAGCTGTTAGTAAGGTCTTACATTTTGTTGATCAATACCAATGACTCAGTGATTACTTGACCCTCACAACTCATTTTTTTCATTAAATTACTGCAGTCCTCAACCACTGCAAGAACTAAAACTCTCAAACTGCAAACCAAACAATGCAAAACAAAAATGAAAAACAAAGCAAGAGATATGTTTGTTTGTTTAGTTTAGTTTATTTCTTACTATAAAATGCAAACCCTTCACTTTTTGTTTAAATAAACTTCATTACCGCCTCCACTTATTTTCATTTTTATTTCAGTTGTTCGCGAAACTCTCCTGCAATTTTTAAATCAGATGAATCGGCAGCCTGGCTCCTCTGTGGGTTGTTTGTTTTCCACAGCCAAGATTGTTTCTGACTGATTAAAATGAAATAAAATATAAACTAACTACTTATACACATACAGCTCCTGTATACTGGTTATAAATTATTCAGCCATAACAACTCTGCATAGATGTGACGTACCTTGTGCATTCATACTTACCTCCAGAATTATCTTTATTAATCTCTTTATTAATTTGTTTTTCTTTTTTGTTGGCTTCCTCTTTTGTTTTTCAGTCTTATGTGTAATTTCTAGAAGTTTCTGTGAACTGGAGAAACTCCTTGCATGCCAGGCCAGTAAAGCTGATTCTGGTTTTCTGATGAGAGTTCGTACCTGCAGGAAGTTGAAGGTGTTGGACATGTAGAAGCTCATGTTTTCGCCCTTTACGGAGGGAGGGTGGTTCTCGTAGTACTTCACCAAGTCCTTGGCCTGGTCGGTGGAGCCCAGCTCCACAAACGCCTGGAGGGGTTCGGCAGAATTTTCAAATTATCAAGGTGTGTGCATCTACTGTACTTTTTTCTAAACAAATATGGCTGGAAATAAAAATTTTAAAAATCTGAAAATGAAAATCAGTCTGAACATCCTCTGTCTGTCAGCTTCCATCCATCAACCCATCAAAACAGCACCAACGATCCTCCCTTCCACATTATCTCAACATCGATAAAGGTGTATGATTAAATATATTGTGATATTTGATTCTGTAATATCAACCCGAGTGAGTATTAAACTGCACATACATAAGCCTTCCTGTGATTGTCTGTTTTTGTGATTTTGTAAGACTTAATGCTTTCATTTGGCTCAATTTGAATCCTTAAATTAATTAAACCAAAACATACTAAGGACACACAACGGCTGCAAATGGGAGCAGTGTCTTATAAAGACTAAACCAGTCAAAATCATACAACTGTTCCTACATAAACTTGTAAGATGTCAAACTATACGCCCACAGATATTGTTTTACAACGCAAGAATATTTGGGTGTGTATGACTAATGTGTGTTCAAATGTGGCAGAGAATGAATCTGACCTACCAAGGTGGGAAACATGATGACTTTCACTATTTTCCCAAACGGCTCAGTCAACGTTCTCAGGTGCTTCTCATCCACAGAATGGGCTGGAAATTTAACACAGACCACTTTGCTGTTCCCTGCAGACTGAAAAAAATATAAATAAAAATTCAAGACAGATTACAGGGCAGAAACATGCATACAGGAACAACTCACTGTTTGTCAATTTGAAATCAACTCAGGTCAGTACCTTCTTTGTGGACTTTTTATTCGGCTGTGGATCTGTGGGACAAAAGGAAAAAGTCAGCACGATAATAACGGGTCTGAACGACATCTAAAAATTTTAGAAACATAAGAATAAAGGATCTTTACAAGAGCTTTGACTGGCTGTCTGGGACTGGCTGGCGTGCCTCCCTTCATCCTTCGGCTTCTCCGATTCGCTGTCGGCCCTTGAATGACAGAACAGATTTGTTTTGGGATGTGCATCTCTCGTCCTCCGGCTTAGCTTCATCAACAGCTAAAAATATGCCTCATTTTATTTTGTTGTTTTGTTTTTTCACTTTTTTTGTAAAGCACTCCGAGCTACACACCCTGTTTAGTTTAATCGCTCGTGTTGTTTTATACCCACCCCGGAGTCAGAGAGGCTCTTTTCACACTTATTACTTTGAACCCCCGTTGAAGAGACATGCACTTGTGAAATGATTTCTCAAATATAAAAGCTATATCATAGCAGTAAAAATCATGTCCTGGAATATTTGTTTATCATTTGGCAAATTTCACCACAAGAACAAACTGATAGCTAGCTTTCATTTAGTCAGTGAATACCCTCATTAGGAATAATACCAGTTTATCTGTTGTCATATTAAGGTCAGCTGTTGATAACTGCTCCCAGCCGCCAACATATGGTGAACTCCTCTAGGGCTGGGCAAAACGGTTATTTTTTAAACAATTAATCTAACAATAAATTTTTTGATTACCTAAACGATCATTTTTTCGATTATCGATTATTTTCCCATTATCTGATTAATATAGCAATTTACACATGCTATATTATGAATATCAATGAAAAAACATTGAGGCTCCTGGATGCCTCCTTTTCAGGTGTTGGTTCATAGCCGTCATGCTGGAATGATAGGCCATCTCCATTTTACATAGTCTACAAATTACAGAATCACTTCCATGGAAATTGAAATATTCCCATACTTTAGACGAATGAGTACGACTTCTTTGATCGTTGAAGCTCTGAGAAGTCACGGGAGTCACTCGCGCTGCTGCTGCTACATGCTGCCGCAATTTTTTTGTTTTGGTCCAATGCGTCGACACACGTCTTTCGCGTCGATGTATGTAATCGATTGCGTTGATGCGTCGCCTCCTGCATTGGCTCTGTGGTGAAAATTTCAACTATGGTCCCAGAACAGTTGAATTTGCCCCAGGGTGGAAACTGAGTGTGAAGCTGCTTGTGCACTAATCTCAGGGTCACCGAAAGCGTCAGTGTGAAAGCATGTTATAGTTTATAGGAAGTCGTAAGCAGCCGAGTATCAGGCTTAAAAAGCATCAGGTCAGTGGGAGGTCAGTCAAACTGTAGTTTGCGGTGCACCGACCTTTCAATTGTCTCCATGCGGCAGTCCCAGTCGGGAAACCTGGAGAAGAGACGACAGAACTTTGAAAACCACAATGTGGGGGAAAAAAACAACACAATGTGAAGGAGAACTATTTCTAAATAAGGCATTATGTCGCCAACATTGTTTTGCCTCCAGTCAGGACCACATGACAGATATTATTTACTGCCTTCAAATGGAACTTGAGAGTTCGTGGGTACAACATGCAAAGTTGTGTTCATGAATCACAAACTCAGATCCAGTGGTGGAAAGAGTAGCAGTGCTTCTAATCAAGTAGAAGTACTGCTACTCTGCTGGTATCTGACTGCAGTAGAAGAAAACAATGCGTCACAAAATCCTCCATTTTCCATTTTGCTGCTATCAATTGTTTTGGGGGAGCATTATTGAAAGCGATGGATGATTTTAGTGTGGATGAAAGAGCGAAATGGAAAAACAGATTCTTTTTCTAGTTCTCCAGATCATTTTGGACACTGGGATTATGCCAAAGATCAAAGTCTATGTTGAACTTACCACTGAAGCAGGTTGAGCTGTCCGTCTGCATGTTGAGACCCGTTGATATGCTGGAGCCAGAACTGAAAAATGGAGAACAAAGCATGAAAAAACAAAACTGCGGAGGTTCTGCTTCACTTCGACTCAAGAGGTAGCACTGAGGAAAAACTGTTTCCTGTCCAACGATGTACCTGCCGTCCTTCCAGGAGGCCAAATGATGAGCTGTGTAAAGACTGATGAGTGAGGAAGAGTAGTGCCCGCCACCACCCCGCTCTCCCGCCCCGTCCCTAAACCCCGCCCTCTCAGACTCTGTAAGAATGCAGAGAGGTTCAAGGAGAAGGAAAGATGGAAGTACCTACCTTCTCTGTGAGGACAGTGGTCCCACACAGTGTGCACGAGTATGGGTACGTCTCCGGCACCGACCCGTGGAAGTCAAGCGCTGCTTTCTTGGAGGGCAAGGGAACCTTGTTGGGCCTGCTGCTGCTGCTGCTGCTGCTCCTGATGGAAGAGTGGTCCGGATTGCGGCGCTCCGTCTGAGCTTTGGCACGGTACTCGTCGTGAGGAGGCGCAAACCTGTAATCAGCTGATCCGGGATGGGAGAGGCGGGAAGCTGAGTTTCTGCTGCGGCTCTCTTCCTCCGCTGAGCTGTAAGAAGGTCGGTCATACCTGGAGCCCGAACCTCCATCTCTCCCGCTCTTATCGTAATCAGTGGACTTTACGCGATGGTCATAGTCCACGACGTAGCTGGAGGATGATGATGCTGATGCTGATGATGGCAGCTCTGCACTTGAGGAGGGTTTGTAAGCGGTGGAGGGGTTCCTCCGGGGGTTCCCCCAGCGGTCCTGCCACTCCTCAACCTGCTCGGGCGGGAGGGGCTTGGGATCTACACTAGACGAGGGTTTGTAAGTGTTGGAGCTGGTCCTTCTGGGATTCCCCCAGCGGTCCTGCCAGTCCTGCACCTGTTCAGGTGGGAGGGGCTTGGGCGTGATGAAGGCGTGGTCAAGTGGGTACTGCACAGGCTGGCCCCGCAGGCTATCCAACTCACTGCTGGAGCTGCTAGCGGTGTGCAGACGAGATGAGGCAGAAGGACGGGCAGAGGAGGAGGAAGACGAAGACGATGAAGGCACGGGAAGGTGCGGCTTGCTCACCCCCCTCTTGTCTTTGATCTCCTTAAGGAGGTGCGGGAGCGACTCGACGGTGAGGATGTCCTCGGGCAGCTCGGCCAGCAGTGCTAGGTCATCAGGTTCCAGGCCGCAGCTGCTGAGGAGGACGAGAGCGCTGTCCGACCTTGAGGCCGAGTACGACGACTCCCTCAAGTCTCCAGAGGAGGAAGAAGACAAATGAGACGACGCCTCATGAGGAAGCCTGTAAATGTCGTAGTCCTCAGAGGTGTGGCGGCGGTCTGATGAGCGGTAAGTCCCGTGGTCAGGCCAAGAGTCAGCAGCGGCTGGCGGCGCTCTTCTGTACGGGTAGTTGTTAGACATGATGGGACGTAGCTGTGGATAGACGCACTGGGCGTTTTCTGTAGACAGAAGTTGCCGGGAAGAGAGGAGATGTAAAAATGGCTTTGACAGAAGTGAGGGCTGTTGTTTAGATGTGTTATAAGACGAGAGATGGATCGATATATCAGTAGACTATCAATAATGGCTGTTATCAGCTTTAAAAAGCAACATCACAATCGGCATGATGTCATTTTTCACCAATGATGTTTGGCTGCTTGTGAAAATAGGACTTGTGGAACCTTTTCTTCCATGGGTGTTTAACGAAATACAGCTGCAACGGAGTACGTCCATTGTTTTAAAGGAAAATATCTTAAAACAGGCCTGTCTGAAAAGTATACAGAAAAGTTGACCTTTGGAATAGCGTTGGGTTGTATAGTTAGAGTCCACATGGTGGTGAAAAATCCTCATTAGTATCTGTATTCACTTGCATAGCAAAACGGCTCCCAAAACCAGATGTGTGCACTCATCTCCTTCCCTTTTTCCGAGTGCTTGGCCTTATGTGAAAACCCACACCTTTTTCCTGTTTACCGTGAGAAGGGAAAATACACAGTCACTGCCTGCCTATCTCCTCTTCTCCAGAGATCAGACATAGACAAAAACACAGCTGAGGAGTTAGTACTCAGTTGTGGATTAAAACAGTTTTTTAAAAGGTTTTCAAAGTCATAACTGTGTGCAAAAAAACATATAGGGTGATAGGCCCAAAACTATGCCAGACTGTTAGGTGAGAAAATCCACTCACCCACCAGGAGAAGGGAAAATACAGAGGTGCTGCACATGTATGTCCCTTTACCAGCTGGTAGGTCTGGCAGTATCAGACATTAGCTGCAGACAGATTCAGACAGAAAAACCAACCCTTTTTTCGCCGAGTGGGAGAAGTGGAGGAGAAAGGAAAATACAGAGACTCCGGTGTGTCAGTGGTAACTTTACACCGGGAAGAAACCACCTTTACTTTCACAAATAACTGTAATTACATAAATAAAACAGGAACCAGAACTTCTTGTGTTTTTTATATATTCCTAATCCTCTTTGTTGGTGTTGGTTTGTGTGTTAAAAATGATATTTTGGGAGCCGTTTTGCTGTAGAAGTGTGGACCCCTAATCACACTCAGGGGACAGTACGACCCAACAGTCTGCCAAACTTGTTTTTCACTTATTCTCATAAAAAATGATGCTTATCTGTGTCAGTGTCTTCAGTTGTGGATGGTAAGATCAGATACTGGAAAGTGGTATCAGCCTCCCCACCTGAGACGGGGAGGATAGACCTTCCTACAGCTGATGACATGACATGTAAAAGCAGCGTGTTGTGCAGTGCTGTTGTGTCTCTATGTGAAGCGAGAGAGACAGAAAAATACAGTTTACAAATTTAAGGCTTTTAAACAGGCTGGTGTACAGGAAGAAGAAGCCGTAGAGAGGGATCGGCATAAGGTCAATCAATTTTTCCGCCAAATTGGGTTACTTTTTAAGTGTTGCCGCGGTTAACAAATTTTGTCCGCGGGTTGGGCTTGGGCAGACATGAATAAAGATTCATATTTTGAATGACCAATGTTTATACCCAAATCCTGTCAAACCAATGACCAATCACATCATCAGCACCACTCGTGCCCAGTGCCTGTCAGCTGAAGTAAGGTATCCCATATTATATTCTGAGTTCTGATTAAGTTCTGATATACTGTAAATCACTCATGCCATGGAGGGCCAAGCGGCTGCAGGTTTTCATTCCAACCAACAACTCCACCAGGTGATTTCATCGATTAGTCCCGCCTCTCTGTTTGGAGGTAGGGTGATCAGTGAAATCACCTGGTGGAGTTTTTGGTTGGAATGAAAACCTGCAGCCTCTTGGCCCTCCATGGCACGAGTTTGACACCCCTGCTGTAAATTAAATAGGTGAAAGAACTGTTTCGGGAAATTGCCTTTAATGTTTATGGTGTTATTTTACAGATATTATAGTGCATTTTGCAATTATAGCAATGCTGTTGGACTTTAAAAGCAACATATATGGATTTTTATGGGCATATTTTGAGTTCTGGTATTGGGCTGATTTTTGGGCCCTTTTTATACCCGGTTGGGCTTAGGGTTTTGGGCTGGTTTTGAGTTGCTGTTTGGCTGCTTTTGTCTCACAGACCTGGCAACCCTGCTTTAGGGTTAGTTGTTTGTTTGAATCTGTCGCTGTAGTGTTCTGTATTTGTTGTATGTCAGGGACTAAGGATGTAAATCAGCATTCTCGCTAACTCCTGTACATTTTACTTTGCACCTAACCTGCGCATGTTTGTACTTAACTGGAATGCTTTGTTCATTAATGTATGCTGTCCCTCCCAAATAAACAAACAAACAAACAAACAAATAAATAATAAATACACTACTCACAAAAAGTTAGGGATATTCGGCTTTCGGGTGAAATTTCAGGATGAACCTAAAATGCATTATAACCTTTACAGGTGAACTTAATGTGACCTTCTGTAAACTTTTGAATGCACATGTCCAACTGTTCAATGTTTCAGTACTTTTTGCACAAGTTGCTGTTCTCTAACAAGGAGTTTAACGGCAAAATTCACATCAGGTGTTTGATGCTCCAGCTCATCGAGGTCGTATCATTAGGGAACGGCTGCTGGAGACTGGGGTACCTCAGATGGAGTGGCCTGCACTTTCTCCAGACCTGCATCCCATAGAAAACCTATGGGATCAGCTGAGTCGCCGTGTAGAGGCTCGGAGCTCTGTACCCCAGAACCTCAATGTCCTGAGGGCCGCCCTTCAAGAAGAGTGGGATGCCATGCCTCAGCAGACAATAAGTCGACTTGTGAACAGCATGAGACGTCGTTGTCAAGCTGTAATTGATGCTCAAGGGCACATGACAAGTTACTGACACTGACATTTTTTGTTGTGGTATATCCACCACTGTTGTTGGCTTTTGTTTCAAGAAATTGTTTGAGATGAGGAAATCACCAGTGTATGCTTCTACTTAAATGCCCTACTTTCATGATATAATATCACTGTAGCGTGAACTTTTTACATTTTATATAAATTTCACCCAAAAGCCAAATATCCCTAACTTTTTGTGAGTAGTGTAAATCATGGCTGATGTTGTGTTTGCCGACAGAAACCAAGGCAGGAGGAACAAGTCCACTTCAATCAACACATCAGAACGTGGCTTCAATGAAAAATACCAGCTGATTTGTACAGATTATCTTGTTTAATTAAATTAAAATTAAAACAGACGACAGAGGCCGCGGGGGGCTTTCTGCGGGGATGGGAGGCGCTGCAAAAAACACAAATAATTTACAAAGTGAACGCGTTAAAGGACAGGTGGCTGTCAGATCAAACCACAGGCGATATCAGAGTCTTGCCCCCTTTTTTTCCTCAAATCATAAAACCACAGTTTGTTGCCACAGCTGGCTAACAGTATGCTAACTAGCCTAGCGTTAGCATCACAGCTAACTTTGGCTGACAGCAGCGACACGCAAAAGCCACATCTTTAGCGACGGTCTTACCTTCAGACACTCACTTTACACAGCGCCCAGTCACCCAAAGTCACAGGTGAGATGTGAGATGTGACAGTAAATCAGAAAGTTGCTGGTAAGGAAGAAAATTATTGAACCAGCTATCAAGCTAATCCAAGCTAACTACGACCGGAAGCTAACCAATTACTTCCGGGGTCAGCAATTTGGCGAAAGATTTATATTTTGATTTTTTTTTTTTTTTTTTTTTTTTTTTTTTTTTTTTTAAATAATGTAATAACTCTACACTGTTCAAACTATTTACATGACTTCGGATATAGGTATGTCTCTGTCTCTCATATTTATCAGTATATTACTATTATTATTAGTAGTAGTAGTAGTAGTAGTAGTAGTAGTTGTACTACTAGTGGTATTATTTTATGTTTTCTTTCAGATCCCCATCACCTTTGCCGGTATTTAATAACATTGTTCCTTTTTCTTGGCATTTTTCCCCCTCATAAATAGTTGTCAATGTCAGTTTTGTTCACTGTCTTTTATCATCTGTTTCACGTCATATAATTGAGGTCTTTTTCAGTAAAATGTCCATGCAGCCTGCGATTAAAACTGTTTCAGTTGCTGCTGTATGATAAAATAACTCCACTGAACAAACAGAAGTGAAGACCAGAACCCAAAATATCACAAAACACTTTTTATTATGTTCTGTAAAAACAAAAAGTAAAAAAAAAAAATGCTCACTGCTAAACAGGTCTGACTCTAAATTTGAATATTAGAAAAATATACTCTATCTTATTTACAACAATAAGAAGATATTTTAATCAGAAGTCCCTCACTGGTTTCCTCTTGATGCCTGTAGAGTCACAATGTGGATTTCTGCACTTCAGTAAACTTTTGACCTACAGGGAAAAGAAAAGAAAAAAAAATGAATTTGACCATTTCCAGACAAACGATAACTAAGTATTTTTCATGAACTGGCACAGCGTCGCCTCTCTTCGACTCACACTGTGGAGTTTAACAAAACTCTACCAAAACTTTTAGGTCAGTGTAAACGGGGTATGAGCGACCGTTATGCTGAGAATCCAAAGAACACACTTTCACAGACCGTGTGCTTTAAAGGAGGCGACTCCTGAATGAGGACACAGTTTTAGAGCTGCTGAAACATCGTCAGCAGATGTTTTTTTCCTCCTGAAATGGAGGCCATGTTGTACCTGGAGAAGGCGGAGATGGACAGGACGCCCAGCAGCAGCTCCAGCATGTAGAAACAGAGCAGGCCGGCACTGAGGATGACCTCCAGGCGCAGGACGAAGGTCTGCAGCAGCAGGTAGTAGATGGCCAGCGCGGCGCAGGGCAGCAGGATGAAGACGGAGACGCTGGAGGCCAGGCAGCGCTCACACAGGTTCCCCTTCCAACCTGGACAACACAGCACTGACATGTGACTGCTGTCTGACTGACGGCCCTGCCTTTCTTCTGCTGTGTTTTCCTGCTTGTTGCTGCTACAACAACCCAGTTTCCACAAGGATAACTTTCATACTGTACTGTACTGCACTTTATTTCTATACAACTAGGTACTCTCGGTATCACAAATTACCATCGTTGGTAATTAAATTATTGTAATATGCATTGAGTATTGGGCAATTAAAATAGCACTTTATATTTATTGGGCAATTTGCAATATAATAATGCACTTTACACTTTAGCACTATGCACCTTAATCAGCCCCTCGACATATAATTTAGTGTTTAAGCAGTGGTGAAATGCGCATGGTCCCCTGACCCTTGGCCTGTATGTTTCATGATCAACTATGCTGTTTTTATTCTATTGTGTATTAATAATAATGTGAACACTATGTACAACACCAACCTGCCTGCATGTACTGTCCCATTTCTTTTAATAAATAAATAAATCTACAAATCTACAAATCTGTACAAGAAGGAACAGCAGAAAATGGCTCGCAGTCTACACAGAGCAAGACAGTCGATCTCAGTGAACAGGAGGACGTTCTGTTTTATCCTTGTTTCATTGTTTTTCATTGTTTCATTGTTTCATCTCCGCGCCGAGTTTGGCTCTGCGTCCTGTCAAATCAGCTCACAGCCGCAGGAAGAAATGCAAGTCTCCTTCAGGAAATAATTCCTCAAAAACACTTTACTGTAGCAAGGCCTTGCTAACCAGGACAACAGTTCATCTTCAACTGGGCCTACAACGACAAAATCTGAATTCTAAAAATAAATACAAGTTAAAAATCGAATCACACCAGCAAGAGCTGTAACATGATTGGTGAAAATATAAACTAGATGTAGAAAATCCTCCCACCTGCCCAGGTATTGGTGGGCGGGACCCACACACATCAGCCAAACAGACCTCACCTGAGGTGTTAAAAGCTTCAATCAGGCATTGCTCTGCCTCTTTCCATTGTTGTTGAAGCATGCTGCCTGGTTGTGGAGCTGCAAATTTCCTGTTGATTGTTCATCTCGATGCATTATATGAGTGAGTTCATGCTGGTTATTTATATGCTGAAAAACAAGTATTTCAATAGATTCATTCCTATATTGTTGGTGATTTATTATTGCTCTAATTTGTTTGTAGCTGTTGAATCATCATCACGACCATCTGTACAACAATCAACTTTATTAAAGAAGAGAATAAGTATTGAAAGGCTCTCCTCTGGTCCTCATATTTTGACTGATATGCCGATGTAGAAGCTCAGTGTGCAACCCAGCCAATAGCAAGCAAGTTTTTACATGGTCCTTCGAGCCGGATTGCTTAGGCATTGGATATGGATCAGAGAGAGCAGCATGGTGAGGACAGAATTAGGAGAGGAGAGCGACAGAGGACAGCACCTTCATATCTCCAAGATTATGAACATTATCAAGTTTCTCTCCCTCCCTCATCGAACCAAGCACATCCTCATGTTGCTGAACCTACGAATGAGAGACAGTCTGGCCCACCCCCTATAAATGAACAAGTTGAGCAAATAAGAGATATGGTTATGCAGCTTCTCAGTAGGCAGGATGCAATGGAGGGGCAGAATGATTCTTATTCCACACGTTATGATGGTGGAGATTCAGAGACAGACTGTGAAGAATGTGAGCCCAACCCACCACAGTGTAAGCACATTCAACCACGTGCGCGTAGTGCATGTCTGTTACACCAACATGATGATCACATGCCCAATCTCCCTACCAAAGCATGCTCAGAGTCTGCACTCCAAGTGCCTCCACCATTCCAGGTGCCCCCAGCACCTCCCCCCCAGCAAGTGCATCCTTCATTCCAGGTGCCCCCAGCACCTCCCCCCCAGCAAGTGCATCCTTCACTCCAGGTGCCCCCAGCACCTCCCCCCCAGCAAGTGCATCCTCCATTCCAGGTGCCCCCAGCACCTCCTCCCCACCAAGTGCCTCCTCCACTCCAGGTGCCCCCAGCACCTCCTCCCCACCAAGTGCCTCCTCCACTCCAGGTGCCCCCAGCACCTCCCCCCCAGCAAGTGCCTCCTCCACTCCAGGTGCCCCCAGCACCTCCTCCCCAGCAAGTGCCTCCTCCATTCCAGGTGCCCCCAGCACCTCCTCCCCACCAAGTGCCTCCTCCACTCCAGGTGCCCCCAGCACCTCCCCTCCAGCAAGTGCCTCCTCCATTCCAGGTGCCCCCAGCACCTCCTCCCCAGCAAGTGCCTCCTCCACTCCAGGTGCCCTCAGCACCCCCCCCCCAGCAAGTGCCTCCTTCACTCCAGGTGCCCCCAGCACCTCCTCCCCAGCAAGTGCCTCCTCCACTCCAGGTGCCCCCAGCACCTCCCCCACATCAAGCGCCTCCTCCATTCCAGGTGCCCCCAGCACCTCCCCCACAGCAAGCGCCCCCTCTACTCCAGGTGCCCCCAGCACCTCCCCCACAGCAAGTGCCTCCTCTATTCCAGGTGCCTCCAGCACCTCCCCCACAGCAAGTGCCTCCTCCGTTCCAGGTGCCTCTAGCACCCCCCCCCCAGCAAATGCCTCCTCATCATCAGTGGCCCTTTATGCCTCCTTATCTCCAGTGGCCCACTGCGTTTCCCCCATTTCAATGGCCCCTAGCACCTTCAGCTCAGCAGGTGCTTCCAGTATCTCAAGACACCATAGCACCCCACCTCTCTCAGGTGCCTCTTGCTCCCTCAGGTGGGCCAGCCCCTGATATGCAGCCCCAGCATATTAACCAAGCATATCAATACTCTAGTAACTCTCCCTACTCATTATGTCCCACAGGCCCAATGCCACTGTACTCAGTCCCCCCACCCGGGTACAAGTCACGTGTTGAGGGACCTACTTTTCCTAGTTTTAATAAAGATGATCCTCATGAGTATACAATGCTTAAGATGGCCCTTAGAAACCTCTTACCTCCGTGGGAGACAGAAATTTATAAGTATCATGTCTTGCTAGACCACCTTAAGCTACCCTCAGCCCGGCATATTGCATTGGCCTATGCCCATGATCCCCAGCCTTATACTAAGTCTTTAGCCGCTCTAGACCAGCAGTATGGGCAGCCCCACCATTTAGCACTGAAGGAAATAACCACAATAATAAATCTTCCCAAAGTCCAACCTGGTGATGCTAAAGCATTTCATAACTTTGCAGTCAGAGTCCAGTCCCTGGTCGGAATGTTGCAAGCTATGGGGCAGAATGAGGGAGCAGCTGAGTTAGCCTGTTCGTCGCATGTGCAACACCTCCTCAGTAAGCTGCCGGCTGATTCAGTTGCCAACTTCATCCGCTATAACCGTTCGGTCCGGCCAGGCACCCACTATACTTTAGTAGATTTTGCTACATGGCTCCAGGGTGAAGCAGAGTGTCAGTCTGTAGCAGCCCAAGTAAGACATCTAACCCCTGAGAGCTCCATGCAAATCAGGAGGTCTATGCCAAGATCTGCTCCTACAACTGCCACCATATTACATGGCACCAATACCAACCCCCAACCCCGATCTCCTTTAATGGAACCGGGAATGAGAACACTAACATGCCAATACTGCAACACGACTGATCACTCAATAATCAAATGTAAAGAACTGAAGGACCAGAAGACAGAGGACATAAAAGCCTGGATTAAGCGGGAAAAGAGATGTTGGAGGTGCGCAGGCCCACATATGGCGATGAATTGTAATCTGAAAAAGTCATGTCCCCTTTGCAATAGGAAACACCTGGGCATTCTCCACCGAGTGAACCAAAGAGAAACAGACTCCAAAGTCCTATATCTGAACCCTCAGTCTGGCTCCCCTAAAGTCCTTCTAAAGGTGGTTAAAGTGATCCTACGGAATAAACACCGCACATTAGACACCTATGCCATCTTGGATGATGGCTCCCAGCGTACAATGCTCCTCCCAGCCGCCTGTAAACAACTAGGGCTTGAAGGGCCCAGGGAACATCTTGTTGTACGCACCATCAGACAAAGAACCGAAAGCTTGGATGGTGCTGCAGTCAGCTTTGAGATTTCCCCTGCTTTGAACCCACAGAAAACATTCATGATTAAAGATGCTTTTACGTCTGATAAGCTGTCACTGGTGGACCAGAGTTATCCAGTGGATAAGCTCCAGAAGCACTACCGCCATCTACAGGGCCTTCCCCTTCAGTCCTTCTCCAAAGTGCAGCCTCTTCTTTTGATAGGAGCAGATAACTGTCATCTCATAACCCCAACAAAGAAAGTTTGCTCAGGTCCCCCGGGGGCACCAGCGGCTCTCCATACCAAGCTTGGTTGGACACTGCAGGGTCCAACCTTCCTGCATGACCAATCAGATGCCACCCAAACTCTCTTCACCTCAACCGGCACCACTTATGCAGACCTCAGCCGTAATGTGGAGAAATTATGGCAAATAGACGTTCTCCCCTTTAAAAATGAAAAGTTAATCACAAGATCCAAACAAGACAAGGAGGCTATGAAACTGTTGGAGGCCAAAACAGTTAGGATTGAAATGGATGGTACTGAACGCTATGCAACACCACTACTTCGTATACACAATGCCCCCAGTCTCCAAGCTCCCAAGGATTCAGTTATGCCCCTGCTGCGCCAGACTGAACGCCACTTAGTCAAAAACCCAGAGCTAGGCCAAACCTACACCAAAGAGATAGACAAGTTGGTGCAGGCAGGTTATGTATCCAAACTGACTACTGAGAAAATATCCAAATCATTAGAGTCCTGGTACATTCCCCATCACCTAGTGCAACACAATGGGAAGTCCCGCATTGTTTTTAATTGTTCATTCTCCTACCAAGGCCAAGTTTTGAATAGTCAACTCCTCCCAGGACCAATATTAGGCCCATCACTGCTAGGTGTGTTGCTCCGCTTTCGACAACATCGAGTGGCAATCAGTGGGGACATTAAATCCATGTTTCACCAAATAAGACTCCTCCCAGAAGACAGACCACTGCTAAGATTCCTGTGGCGTGACCTAAAAAGGCAGGACCCTCCTGATGTGTATGAGTGGCAAGTACTGCCATTTGGCACCACCTGTAGCCCCTGCTGTGCGATTTATGCTGTACAAAGACATGCACAGGAATATCAAGAGCACAACCCCGAGGTCACAGCCATAGTTAACCAGTCTTTCTATGTTGACAACTGTCTGCATTCCCTTCCATGCCCTCACGAGGCAAAGGAACTGGTTACCAAGTTGAGGGATGTGTTATCCACTGGGGGCTTCGACATCAGGCAGTGGGCCAGTAACATCCAGTCTGTTGTAGACCATTTACCCTCTGAGGCCCAGTCTGACAGCACAGAACGTTGGCTGAGCCATGACAGGATCGAACCAACAGAGGGCACTTTAGGGTTAAGTTGGCACTTTCCATCTGATGCTCTGGGGTACAAGCATAGGCCAGTAGTGTATAATGTTTTAACCATGAGGAATGTATACAAAGTACTTGCCACTCAGTATGATCCCATTGGATATATAATCCCTTACACCACCAGAGCTAAAGTCCTCCTCCAACAGCTCTGGATGAAAAGAAGGGAGTGGGATGAACCCATACCCCCAGGTGAACTTCAGCAAGCATGGAAGGAGTGGGAAAATGAGCTCCCCCACTTGGCCAGCATCCAGTATCCCAGATGGTATGAATCCAGTGTACCTTGTTCTGTAAAGAAAAGACAGTTGCATATATTTTGTGATGCCTCTGAAAGAGCATATGGCTCTGTAGCCTATTTGAGAATGGAGGATGAGCAAGGGGGGACTCATGTTACATTTGTTATGGCTAGATCTCGGGTAGCTCCCAAAAAACAGCTAACAATCCCTCGCCTTGAGCTGTCGGCTGCCCTGACAGGAGCACAACTGGCACAGCTGTTGAAGAGTGAGTTAACAATCCCTATTGACAAAACTGTGCTCTGGTCAGATTCCACTGTAGTCCTGACTTGGCTACAGTCAGAGTCTTGTAGGTATAAAGTGTTTGTTGCTAACCGCATCACAGAAATCCTTGATCTAACCTCCCCTGACCAGTGGCGTTATGTCGACACATGTCACAATCCTGCTGACGATATCACCAGAGGCAAGAGACTAATGGAGTTGACAGAACTATGCAGATGGAACAGAGGCCCAGCATTCCTTGTTAAACCTCCTAATCAATGGCCTGTTCCACCACACACTCAGGTTCCAGTACCGGACCTAAGGAAGTCCATGTTTTGTGGCCTCACACATATCAACACGCCCTCAGATCTACCAGACCCGAGTCGGTTCACTACTTGGCAAGACCTTGTTGAGGCAACCCACCAAAGCCTTCAGGATACTGCCAAACACAGCCCTGCTGGAATCCCTTCTTACACCCAGGCTGAAGTTGAAATACTTCTTGTTTCAAAAGCTCAATCAGAAAGCTTCCCAGAGGATTTCCATGCCCTAAAGTCAGGTAGAGAACTTCCTGTAAATAGTCGCCTCTCTTCCCTCTCTCCACAGTTTGTGCACAAGTTAAATCTTATCCAAGTAGGAGGCAGACTGCGAATGGCAGAACAACTTGAACCAGGAACAATGTACCCTATTGTCCTGGATCCTAAACATCCAATAACCCGTCTGATAATCAAGGACTATGATATCCGCCTTCTCCATCCCGGTCCCGAGAGAGTTTTTGCAGAGATCAGACGTTCATATTGGATTCTTCGAGGCCGACAAGCTATTAAGCAGCATCAATGGACTTGTACAGAATGCAGGAAATGGCGAGCTAAACCCATTATTCCCAAAATGGCAGACCTGCCCCCTCCCCGGGTCCGTTTGACCCAGCCTCCATTCTGGTCTACGGGGATGGACTGTTTTGGTCCATTGCTCATAAAGCTGGGTCGCAAAACAGATAAAAGATGGGGGCTTCTGTTCAAATGTCTTACAACCCACTGCCTCCATATAGAAATCTTAACAAGCCTTGACACAGATAGTTTTCTTATGGCCCTGCGACGTTTTACAGCACGCCGAGGTCAGCCCTTCGAACTTTTATCAGATTGTGGGACAAACTTCAAAGGAGGAGCGAAGGAACTCAGTGATGCTTTTGAGGCATTGAATCCAGTATTGAAGGAGCAGCTGGGTAAAAGGAAGATCCACTTCAGGTTCAACCCTCCAAATGCTCCCCACTTTGGAGGCTCATGGGAGAGAGAGGTGAGATCTATTAAAACAGCATTACGAGTGACACTGGGGGCACAAACCGTTACAGAGGAGGTACTAAACACTGTTCTGATAGAAATAGAAGGCATTCTCAACTCGAAACCTCTGGGGTATGTGTCATCGGACCTGGCTGATCCTGACCCTGTGACCCCAAATTTGCTCCTTATGGGGCGGCGGGATGCCTCCCTCCCCCAAGCAGTGTATGGTGACTCAGATCTTGTTGGTAGGAGAAGATGGAGACACAGCCAGGTCCTCGCAGACCACTTCTGGAATCGCTTTATAAAAGACTATTTACCCAGCCTTCAAACCCGCCAGAAATGGCAAAGGGACAAGATCAGCCTAATGGTGTCGGATGTAGTAATGATGGTAGACCCACAGCTGCCCAGAGGACTCTGGCCTATTGGGAAGGTAACTCGCCTTATTCCCAGTGAGGACGGGCGTATCCGTACTGTGGAAGTGAACATCAAAGGGAAACTGTACATTAGGCCTGTTGCAAGATTAATACCCCTCCCCCCAATAACGGATCCTGAACCCACTCAGTCTGGTAAAGACTAAGGTAATTATCAAATATGTCACCATATTTGAGGGGCGGCTGTAGAAAATCCTCCCACCTGCCCAGGTATTGGTGGGCGGGACCCACACACATCAGCCAAACAGACCTCACCTGAGGTGTTAAAAGCTTCAATCAGGCATTGCTCTGCCTCTTTCCATTGTTGTTGAAGCATGCTGCCTGGTTGTGGAGCTGCAAATTTCCTGTTGATTGTTCATCTCGATGCATTATATGAGTGAGTTCATGCTGGTTATTTATATGCTGAAAAACAAGTATTTCAATAGATTCATTCCTATATTGTTGGTGATTTATTATTGCTCTAATTTGTTTGTAGCTGTTGAATCATCATCACGACCATCTGTACAACAATCAACTTTATTAAAGAAGAGAATAAGTATTGAAAGGCTCTCCTCTGGTCCTCATATTTTGACTGATATGCCGATGTAGAAGCTCAGTGTGCAACCCAGCCAATAGCAAGCAAGTTTTTACACTAGACGCAGGCAGATGTACATGGGATGTAAGTCCACATAACACAGTCTTCTCCCTTGAGTGAAGATCTACATTCTAAATTAGTAAAGAGAAGTGGGACACTGTCAGAGCAGGGTTTCTTAAACTGAGGGTCAGGACCCTTAAATGGGTCGACAAGAACACATGTGGACTGCAGGCTTTGTGGCCCAAACTGCATGGGATTAGCAGAAGGTGGGCGTGTCTGCAAAAGGGAGAACCGTGGCTGCCCAGAAAACTCATTTTCATTCAGACAGCTGGAGGTCAGAGGTCAAGTGACCCCGCCGGAAATTGATCGATTCAGTGATTGAAAAAAAATAATTTAAAAAAGAATCGCAGCACTTAAGTGAATCAGTTTTTTCCCTACCCAAAGTCACATGTGCATAGTGAGGAGGTGTCACTCTGACTCAAATATAAAACACAGAAAACTTCTTCCTGTGTTCTGCCTCACCGTAGAAGATCCGCAGAGCCTCCAGGCCGACGTAGAGCAGCAGCAGAACCACATCCAGGATCAGATTATCTGCCGGGTAGGGAAGTAGAGCACCTGCAGAAACACACACCAGGATCAGAGCTCACACCAGAGCAGGAGGGAGTGTGTGACCGGTCACACGCCACATCCTTCACACACACTAACACTAACCCTAATAATACTAACCCTAATAATACTAATACTAATAATACTAATAATAATACTAATACTAACACAGTCAGTACAGTAGTCTGCAACTGGAGAGGATCAGGGCTAATGATTATTTTCACTGTTCATTAATTGACTGATTGTATTTCAAATAATCATTTCCTACATGAAGTGATTAAAAAAAACAATGACAGCTGCTAATCAGATGTGGTAAGAAAGGCACGGTGCCGTCTTAAAATTGCCTCCTCAGACTGACCAGCGGCTGAAAACAGAGAAAAAGCAAATTCTACCAAGTTTGTGATTTCAGTGAAGCTGAAATCAGAAAACATTAAGCATTTTTTCATTTTTTACTTTGTAAATGACTAAGACAATGAATCAATTATTGGAATTTTAATGAATTAATTTTATGTCAGTCGATAAATCTCTTCAGCAGTACATCTCACTGCTGTCCCGTGAAACCCTCATACCTCAAATTTGGGGGATTTTCAAGTTTTGCAGTTAAGTAGAACGATGACATGCTCCTGTATGGATCTGAGGAAATTCTCCTGCTTCTTAGACAAACTAAACTCTTTAAAAACCCCTTGGATGAGATTTTAAAAAATTCACAGGCATCAAGACAGAAACAAGGTGCCTTCCTTTTTGCACATGAAGCGTGAACTCGGCCTCAGGGGGAGCACCGGCTGGACGTCCAGAGTGTAAATGTAAATCTGTATTAAAGGTGTGGATCTGCAGCCGGAATCACAGCGCAGGGTTGGATCAGCTCACACACCTTTATAGATGAACATGAGAACCTCGGCCAGGAAGAAGGCGGCGAAATACCAGCTGTTGAGGTAGAGGAGCAGCTGCAGCGGCGTGGAGGAAAGCTGAGGAGGATCAAGTCAAGGAAAAACGAAAGAATACATCAAACAGAGAGAGAGAGGGGGAGAGAGAGAGAGAGAGAGAGAGACTGTGTCCACATCAGTGTTTGGGTTGAAGGATACGATTGGTCGCCTCCCTGTAATGAAATGGAAAGACCATGAGGAAATGTAACTGTCAGGCTGTCGCTGGCATTTTATTAAACATCAGATATCACTCAGCCTTTGTGGTTCATTGATGCAGTCTGACTCACTACATATTTATCATAAAGTTAATCAACGCCTGAAGCTGAACGGATTCCAGTGGCACATTTTCATCAGATTCAACACAAACATGAATCAGTAAAATAAGTCGCAGAGGCAACAGATCTTGCACAAATAATCTCTGTGAATCTTTCTGACATTTCTTTCATTTCTCCCCTTTTGACTTTTGTTTTTCTTGCCCACCACAGAGCTTCATGTCGTTTTGTTTTGTCGTCTACAAACTGTGGGCCTGCTCTGACGCTGTAAACAGTGAATACAGGCTGTAAACCTGAACCTCATGGTAGTGCTACAATACTGGTGCTAGATGTAGTAGGAGGGCCAAACAATAAATGGTTATCATATTGTTATCTTTATAACAATATGATAACCATATGATAACCATATGATTATCATATTGTTATTTTTTTTTTTTTTAAACCAGTCTTAAAACCCATATTTACTCATTGGCTTTTAACCCAGCATGAGACGTCGCTCTGTTTTATTTGTTCTATTGTTTATATTCCTTTTTACTGTTTTATTACTTTTACTGTTTTGTAGTTTTATGATCATTTATGCACATTGATTTTAAATTCCAGCATCAGACCTGGCTCTGTTTCAATTGTTTTAATTTGTTTGATTGTTTTTATTCTTTCTATTGTTTTATTGCTCTGTTTTAATTTGTTTGATTGTTTTTATTCTTTCTACTTTTCTTTCTGTTTGCTGTTTTATTTTTCATTTTTGTACAGCACTTTGTTTCAGCTGTGGTTGTTCTTAAAGTGCTATATAAATAAAGCTGAGTTGAGTTGAGTTGAGTTATCTAGTGGTGAACATGTGTGATATTGTCGACAATATGAACCATATCAAAGCCTAGGACACTGATTGGTCTGCTCTGATTAATCAGAATCAGAATCAGAATCAGAAAGATCTTTATTGCCAAGTAAGTTTACACAAACAAGGAATTTGACTTGGAGTTGAGGTGCTTCACATAAATAAATGACGCACAATAAAAAAGGGATCTGGGAAAATAAAATTAAATATTCAAAATTTACAATTCAAATCCATAAACATTTTTTTTAAAAATGTTTTTTGTTAACTAAAAGCATGTTCTACGTCCAGTTGGTGTCATGATGCTGTTAATTTTCACACTTGAGTTTTCAAAGCAGTGAGCTCACAGTCATGTCCTATATCGCATCACTATCGCGATATCTGGCATAAATATCCAGGTATGAAATTTATAGATAATTTACGATGACAATTTGTTATGTTATCCATACTTTAGACATTTGGACACCTGTGTGTGTGTGTGTGTGTGTGTGTGTGTGTGTGTGTGTGTGTCTTTCCTACATGTATGACAAAACCTTATTGCAAACTGTTTCAAGGAGTTTGAGGAGTTTTGCCTGTTTTCTTTGCTCTGACAAGAAACAATGAAAAGGTTTTGCAGATTCGGTGTGTAGAGTTTTGAAAAAATAGCCTCTAATTTCACAGAAAGAGCCAAGTTAATCAGAAAAAAACTGTAAAATAAAGTAGAAAACACACATACGAGCCGAGCCCCGTTACCGTGTGATGCTAACGGCTAACGACACTGGGTTTTCTCTACAGGAGCTATCCGAACCTTAAAACAGCAGTTTGTATAAATATATTCATAAAAACATGTTAGTATTGTCTTATTAAAGATTTGCACATAAGCCGTTACTTACCAGACGCCATGTTTGATTACCATGGAGACAGCTTGGGGAAGTGGCGACAAGCTTTTCTTCTTCGTTGTTTGATTTTTTTCTTTACTGCAGACCAGAAGCGGCTGTGTGACTTTGCTGCCACCTACAGGTTTCACGCATGCAGCGCCAGAGCCACAGAATGAATGAATGGATCATGAATGAATGAACAAACGAATGAGTGAGCTTTTATTTTTGTATATGTTGGTGTATATGTGTATGCACTCTCATCAGATCAGCATTTCCTTTGCACATAATATTCAGTATTTCAGGATGTATCACAGAAAAATCAACCGTACCTGCATTAATCTACAAAACCCCTCTCTAGATTTTGTTCATCATCGTTGTAGTTATTTTATTTCAATATAAAGTCACAAAACAGACTCTGAAGTCCAGTCAGAGATAGTATACAATAATATATTTGCAACATAACGTACAAATAGGCTTGAGCCACCATATAAATAACAGTCGTGCTGTGAATGCTGGCTCCTTACCTTCCTCTTCGTCCAACTAAACCAGATGTTGACTGAACAAACTGACCTCACATGGCTAAACCAAAAAAACAGACAAGGAGGTGAACGCAATTAACATCAATTATAACAAAATACAAAGCAAACTAACTAAACCCCAAAACCCCACATGACATTTGCAGCTCATGGTCGTGTCCAATCAGCTGGCTTCAGCATTTAATAGCACTGACAAATTTTTTCTTTACCAATATAACAAATTACTACTTTTCATAACCCTACACTGTACAAATGTGTGCACTCCATGTAAAACAATGTACGGTTAAAGCAGATAAACCGATTCTAACTCAAACAAACTGTGATGTTAATTGCTGAGGTGTGGTTGACGGCAAATGGAATAAGCCTGTGCAAGTAACAAAATAATGACTATACGGAGCAACTGGGCCGAATGTGAGTGCATCCTCACTCCTCAAATGGGACACAGAGACAACGAGCAGCCGGGGTTTGAGCCGAGCCTGAACGCAGGGTACAGAGGCTCCGTGAAGGTGGAGGTGACGGTGTGGAGGTGGATCAGTGTGTCCGAGGAGACGCTGTAGAAGGACAGGGAGCCGGCGGGCCAGTCCAGATACACTCCAACTCTGTTAGAGGAGGAGGAGGAGGGGGAGGGTGGCGCCGGCACATCCACCGGTGTCTTCTTGTGCCTGATGTCGAAACTCGTATCAGAGCAGCTCAGACTCCACGACTCGTCGTTAAATCCAAGACAGCAGTCAGCAGTTTTTCCTTTCCTTCTGATTCCTTTGTGAGTCACTCCGATAAAAACCTTCTCTCTCCACCTCCCAGTAGCAGCGACCAGTCAGACCATCGCAACACAGCAGTTTGTAGTACTCTGACAGAGTACTACAAACTGCTACTGCAGTCAAAGTACTGTCACTCTGCTGATATTTGACTGCAGTAGAAGTAGAAGTTGTGCAGTAAAAATCTACTGCAGGAAAAGTAAAAAGTGTGCACTACACATAAAAATACAAGGGGCATTACACTCAACCTAAGTGAGGACCCTGTAGACGCTCATATTTTTTTTCACTTATTCCACATTTTTCCCAGTTGAGTCTAAATGGTCCTCACTGCAGTTTTTCATGTTGCAGCTTTTATTGTGAAATTTGGAAAATGATAAAAGGTAGAACCAACAAAGCAGAAGCAGGTTCCCCCCTCTCATTGTTGCTGCTTTTATTGTGAAAGGATCCACAATCTGTCATTGATCATTTGCTCTCTGTAATGGATCTGATTTCAAAGTCAAGCAAAAAGGTTGCAGGGAAGGAGCTTTGTCAGGTGCAAACCAACAGGATCTCAGTTTGGGAGAGAAACACAGTTTTATTTTGAAGGGATGAGAGAGGATGCTTAAAGATTTATAATGTTTCACTGGTTGAAATTTTAATTTACGCCCTCTAGTGCAGGATGATGATGTCACTGTCTATAAGATCCTCTGTTTTACAGAGAGTAGAGGTCATTTGAGATCAGTTCACAGGGACTTTATGAATAAAACTAAATCCACACTTACACTTCCTCAGACCCGGTCTCAGCCTCTGCTCTCCACCATGCTCCACACTGGAAAACGGTACATAACATTCAGTGTGAATGGTCTACCAGACAGTATCACTCATATCAAAAACCAAACAATATTCCTCAGCTGGTCAGTGTGTCAGCCCTCTGTAAGACGTTGTGTGTGTCTCTCCCCACCTGAGCGTCTTCAGTCTCCAGGTTGGATCCTTCAGTCCAGCAGAGAGCAGCTTCTCTCCTGAGGCTCCTGGATGATTGTAGCTCAGGTCCAGCTCTCTCAGGTGGGACGGGTTGGAGCTCAGAGCTGAGGCCAGAGCAGCACAGCCTTCCTGTGTGAGCAGACAGCCTGACAGCCTGCACACACACACACACACACACACACACACACACACACACACACACACACACACACAGGAGAGGAACTAAGGAAACAGAGTCAGCGCAGGCAGAGCACAGGGCCCAGGGAGTAGAGCTAAATGTTGGGATCACAACTGGTTTCAGAATCACACCATTACAAGTTCAGTGTTGATTCCCTGACATTAACCTGCATGTAAAGCAGGATTTAAGTGGTCTTGTGCTGAGCAGGTTGAGGAGTCCTGACCTGAGAGCCTCCAGTCTGCAGTGTGGACTCTCCAGTCCAGCAGAGAGCAGCTTCACTCCTGAGTCCTGCAGCTCGTTGTTGCTCAGGTCCAGCTCTCTCAGACTAGAGGACTGGGAGCTGAGAGCTGAGGCCAGAGCTGCACAGCTTCTCTCTGACAGCTGACAGACACCCAGCCTGAAAGAACATGGAGAGATGAGAAATCATTCATCTTCATTAATGTGATTATCATCAGTGCTCCATTAGACACTGCAGTTATGGCTGTATATGGAAACGTGGAATAATAATGATAATCTTGAACTCTCTAGTGACAAACTCTGACCAGATGCAGTCAGCAGAGTCAGGCTCACACATTTTAGGAGACAGAAACAGAAGAAAAACACATTTTTTGAGTGCAGAAGGACTTTAATGCTGCCATTAGGAGGCTCCACTATCTTATTATTTCTTGAAAGAATTCCAGTAAGTCAGAAAGTCGGTGTGTCTGGCAGTAATGTCAGTGGCAAAGAAAAAGGCCATCACAAAGAAATGGCTCAAATCAGAGGCCTCTAGTGTACAATCATTTATTAATGGAAAGATAATGAGAATGAGTTGGATTTTTAGTGGTTGTGGTGTGTAAACACAACAGTCAAAGTTGGCTGGCAGAATATTTTCATCTCCTACGACTGGACACCGTCCTTACATCACCGGCCCCTCCCTGTCCAATAGAAAACAGGGCAGTGTGGTGTCGCTCTTCATCCTCATCCTCATAACTTCATTATCCCCAAGGGGGCAATTTGGTTCACAGCCAGCAGTAATAAATAGATATCATACAAAATAAATACAAGAACAAATTGCATATTATAAGGTGGCATTTACAAAGCTGATAACAGCAAGAACTAGAAAATTCCCGCGCGGAAATTTTGAGAGTGCCTCGGGGGCCGTTTCCAGGGGGCTGTTACCAGGGGGTGTGTGTCTGACCTCTGTCTGAATCACTAAAAAGTAAGAATAGTGATGTATGAACAAAGCGAATTACATTCAGCTATGTAGTGTATGTGCGTGGAAGAGTGTGTATCTGCGTGGGTGTATGTGTCTGTGTCACTAAAAAGTATGAACAGTGATCAGTGAACAAAGTGAACTGCATTCAGTTATATATTGTGTGTGTGTGTGTGTGTGTGTGTGTAAGAGTGTGTAGAGTGTGCATTATGTCAATAAATGTCCTCACAAAGATATAAAGACAAGAATATGTGTGTCTGTGTGTGGGCATGTTAGTGTGCACATGTGATGTGTTTCTGAAGAAACTTTGAATGTGCTTGCCACCCTTGCGACCGCAGGGACATGTGGTAAACCACCAGCCCTATGCTGTTTGTAGATTGTGCAGTGTTGTTGGAGTGCTAGAAGGCAGTTACTGTGCTCCAGGTATTTTCCGGGCAGTTTTTTTTGCGCAGTTTCTGGGGATTTTTGTTCTTGATGGTTGCTAGGGCATTGCTAGGTGGTTGCTATGGTGGTCTGGGTGGTTGCTAGGGCGATGCTAGGCAGTTGCTATGGTGTTCCTGATGGTTGCCATGATGTTGCTAGGTGGTTGCTATGGTGTTCTTGATGGTTGCTAGGGCGTTGCTAGGTGGTTGCTGTGGTGTTCTGGATGGTTGCTAGGGCCTTGATAGGTTGTTTCTATGGTGTTCCTGATGGTTGCTAGGGTGTTTCTAGGCAGTTGCTATGGCGTTCTGGGTGGTTGCTAGGGCGTTTCTAGGTGGTTGCTATGGTGTTCTGGGTGGTTGCTAGGGTGTTTCTGTGGTGTTCCTGATGGTTGCTAGGGTGTTGCTAGGCGATTGCTAGGGCGTTGCTAGGTGGTTGCTATGGTAGTTAGGGTGGTAGTTATGGGGTTGCTAAGGTGTTTGGGGTCGTGGCTATGGACTTCCATTAGTGTCTGGGGTCAGTGCTGGGATGCATTGGCAGCAGTGCTAGTGGCCCTTGAGACAGAACAGGAGAGATACAAAGCCGCGTGTGTATCTCTGTGTCAGTGAGAGGGGACTTTCTCCCTGGCAGGCTCTCCGAACATTCCGCCATTAGTGTGTATTGCGTCCGGATTTCAGCTCCAAACTGGAATTGCGGAAAAACGGAAAGTCGGAGCTGCTTTAAAATTCAGACGCTGCTTCTTCTCCACAAGACGCACGTTTTTCTGAAGCAAAGCTATAGAGGGACAATAGTGACTTTGCAGGCTAGGAGATTTGACCGAGCCGCATATTTCGTACATTGACTGTGTCGAGGTATTCTCGACGGTGTAGGAGTATGGGCCTTGCGAAATTTGAGGCCATTCATTGTGGATGGGACATTTGCGCAGTTTCTGGGGATTTTTGTCGCCATGGTAACTCCAAGAATGTACAGAAGTCACAGCACACCCATCCCGACTGAGACGCACGTTTTCATAATGACAATGTCATAGATTTTTTCGAAACTGTGGTAGGAGTAGCGAACCAAAATTTTACAGAAGAGGAAGTCGAAATAATAATAATAAGAAGAAGAATAAGAAACACGCAGGATAACATTAGTAACTCTATAGCTTTTGTCCCTCTATACAGTCTATAGCTTTGCTATAGTAGGGACAATAGTGACTTGGTGCTGCCCCGAGACACTAATAAGAAACACGCAGGATAACAATAGTGACTCGGGGCTTCGCCGAGACTGATCGGGCCTCTTTCAGGGACCTCCAGCTCATTCAAGGGTCTACCAGCAATTTGGCTGCACACCTTCACAATAAAGCTACATTAAACAATATTACATGCCTTTTTTACATCGTAAAATCATCGTAAAATGACCCCTTGCAATAGTTTTGTTCATTTATTTAGTTATTGATTTATTGATTGTTATCACCCCTGTAGGCTATGACAAAAAGTGGGAGAAGAGAGAGAAACATTTTGAGGAAGGTGGTGCGAAAAGGGAGATTTGTCAAAATGGCAAAAAGAAACATTTAGAAACACAGGAGGGAGAAGTGCCTTGCAAACTTGCAGGCTCATTTTGAGGAGTCCTGACCTGAGAGCCTCCAGTCTGCAGTGTGGACTCTTCAGTCCAGCAGAGAGATGCTTCACTCCTGGATCCTGCAGCTGGTTGTTACTCAGGTCCAGCTCTCTCAGACTGGAGGACCGGGAGCTGAGAGCTGAGGCCAGAGCTGCACAGCTGCTCTCTGACAGATTACAGCCTCTCAGTCTGTGGAAAAATGAATGTTGAAGAGATTTTATTTTATTTTTTATATGTAGGAAAGATCATGTTGTATACTTAATACATCCAGCAGAGGTTGAAGTAACTAATTATCTGTCCAAGGATAATTTCCAGCATCACAGGAATTATATCACATTAAGTGAATGTATTGTTGACCCAGTCTCACCTGAAAGCCTCCAGTCTGCAGTTTGGACTCCTCAGTCCAGCAGAGAGCAGCTTCACTCCTGAGTCCTGCAGCTGGTTGTTGCTCAGGTCCAGCTCTCTCAGACTAGAGGATTGGGAGCTGAGAAGCGATGACAGCTGCTTACAGAAATCTTTTGTGAGCCTGATTTGACTCAACCTGGCACAAAAACAGACAGAAACATTTTTCTTGAGGTTTAACACACTGGTCAGCAGGAAGGAGCTCAGTTTCTTGCTCAGGTGCAGGGGCAGACTGGCCATCTGGACGTTCTGGAGAATACCAGAACGGCCGGTGCTGCTAGTTGACCGTCTTATCTTAATGAGCTCAGAGTGCCTTAGATCATGTTGTATGCTTAATACATCCAGCAGAGGTTGAAGTAACTAATTATCTGTCCAAAGATAATTTCTAGCATCACAGGAATTATATCATATTTAATGAATGTATTGTTGACCAAGTCTCACCTGAGAGCCTCCAGACTGCAGTGTGGACTCTTCAGTGCAGCAGAGAGCAGCTTCAGTCCTGAGTCCTGCAGCTGGTTGTTGCTCAGGTCCAGCTCTCTCAGACTGGAGGACTGGGAGCTGAGAACTGAGGCCAGAGCCTCACAGCTTCTCTCTGACAGATTACAGCCTCTCAGCCTGGAGGGACATGAAAATATAAGATATGAAATCTTACTCTTCTATTTATTAATGTGATTGCTGTGTTTACTTTATGAGATAATGAGAGGAATGTTGATTTGCAGATTTTAACATCAAAGTAAAATGACTCTTCAATTCTAATGTTAAGTTTCTCCATTTAAAGCAGGAGTGTCAGACTCATATCAGGTAGTGGGCTGCAACTGTTCAAATTTGTCAACCTCACACGGGCCGTATTTTTTATGTATTTATTTTTTTGTTTATGTCAATATGACTCCACACATGGATATTTTAGGCTACTTTCTGATTTATCATTTTAAATCAATCAATTTATAGCTGACCAACCAATGAAAGCTTGCATGTTGGCTCATGAAAATAAGACATAATGTAGAATTACATAAAGCAGAAGACAGACATGCGACAAATACACAGCAGACAGGTTTTAATTTACCTCCCAGAGGAAAATAACTGCTCTCTCCATCATCCCTGAAAAATTCTACATTCTATGTTGACCTTTTACCCTTAACTCCAAGTCACATCCCTTGTTTGTGCAAACTTACTTGGCAATAAAAAAAAATCTTTCTGATTCTGATTGTGATTTCTGATTTTGATTTTGTTTTTTTGAAAGCAGGTTTGCTAAATGAACACAACACAGCAACCAGCCTGTTGGGTTTTTCTTTACTTCTGGCCAGTGGACTGTTTGTAATGCTAGGTCTAATCAATTTATCATAATTTATTAGTAATTTATTAGTTTATCATAGAATCCACTTATTTTGCTTATTACACATAGTTGCTGATAGGTGGATGGAAATATTTCAAGCTGTTTCCTTTTGCCCTTCAAAGCATCCGGTAAGCTGGATGAGATGCGCTCACGGGACGGATTTGCCCTGTAGGCCGGATCTCTGACATCTCTGATTTACAAGTTGAGGAGTCCTGACCTGAGAGCCTCCAGTCTGCAGTGTGGACTCTGCAGTCCAGCAGATAGCAGCTTCACTCCTGAGTCCTGCAGCTCGTTGTTGCTCAGGTCCAGCTCTCTCAGACTGGAGGACTGGGAGCTGAGAAGTGACGACAGCTGCTTACAGCAATCTTTTGTGAGTCTGCTTTGATTCAACCTGAAAAAAACAAAACAAAACAAACAAAAAAAAAAAAAAACAGAACATTTTCCTTTACATTTTGGATCCTGGGCTTCCAGGGCAACTCACAGATTATGAGCAGGAGGGAGTTTAGTGTCGAATCATTTTGTTTTTCAGAGATCAAACATGCAGTTGATGCTATAACCTACCCCACCCTTAAAGGCAGAATGAGTAGGACTTTCCTAAAAAAAAAAAAAAAAAAAGGTATAGAACCATAGAAAAATTATCCTCTGCGTCATGACTTGTGAGCCACTAGCAGTGTGTGTTGGTGTGTGTGTGTGTGTGTGTGTGTGTGTGTGTGTGTGTGTGTGTGTTGGTGTGTTTGTCGGCAGGGACCCTGCCCTCTGCCTGGATTTCCTTGCTTTGCTGAGCTCAGGATTCTTGTGGGGGCATCGGCCTTTGGGCAGCAGGTGTGTAGCTCCCAGCCAATCACAGTGCAGCGCTATGCCAGATTGACCTGGAAGCTGAACTCTTGTCAAACCAACATGAACTTTACTTTCCAAGATAAATGGAAAGTGATATAGCAGCATGGCTTATAGCAAAGCCCATAAGGGGAGAAAGCCTGAGCCTTTGACTGCAGTGAGATTAAAAATCAACAATTGCAGTACAGCCTTTTGAACATGAGGGGGCAGTGCTGAGCAATTGCAAAACAGCATTGTACATGGCAATAAATGGATTTCAAATATTTTCAAGAATCTCAGCTATTATGGTTATTGTCACACACCACAGTACTGACAATGATGGTGAAGATTTCCACTTGTATTGAGGCTGTGTGATAATGATCTGTTATATAACCGGCAGTTTAAAAGCATTAATGGTTCCAAATGTCATTACTTGAAGCACCTTAAAATGTGTATCGTCTAAACTAAAGGTTTAAAACTGTGAGGCGGGACTCCCCAGGGGTCGCCAAACGGTTTCAGGGGACGCTCAGAAACAAAGAGTAAAAAGAAAAGTAGTTTCATGAAGAATTGGCAGTTGGCTCAGGATGGAAACAAATCAGATTCTCTACATAGCCTCAGCTGCTGAAGCTAAACTAGCTGGACAGACAATAAGAGAAGAAAATAGACTGTCTTGTCAAGTTGGAAAACTTGTTTTTGAATGATCTTTGGAGCATCTGGCAATATTGGCTGTGATTGGGTGCCTTGGCCTCCAAAAGGACGACTCAACACTAAACCTAAAATAATGAAATGAGTGTGTACTTGAACTGATCTGACCTGAGAGTCTCCAGTCTGCAGTGTGGACTCTCCAGTCCAGCAGAGAGATGCTTCACTCCTGAGTCCTGCAGCTCGTTATTGCTCAGGTCCAGCTCTCTCAGACTAGAGGACTGGGAGCTGAGAACTGAGGCCAGAGCTGCACAGCTTCTCTCTGACAGATTACAGCCACTCAGCCTGGATGACAAAGACAGTATCTTTGAAAATATGTATTTTCTTCACTTTTGTACAAATATCATTTAACTCATCCAGGTATCTTTGAACCTACACAGATTTCCTGGAGGCCTTGACCACTGGCAGCAGCTTCAGAAGAGCCTCCTCTGAAGCAGAGTATTTCTTCAGGTCAAACTCATCCAGATCTTCTTCTGATGACAGTAGGATGAAGACCAGAGCTGACCACTGAGCAGGGGAGAGTTCACTTCTGGAGAGACTTCCTGATCTGAGGTATTTTTGGATCTCCTCCACTAGAGAGCGGTCATTCAACTCATTCAGACAGTGGAACAGATTGATGCTTCTCTCTGGAGATGGACTGTCCCTAATCTTCTCCTTGATGTACTTGATTGTTATACTTGATTGTGAGCTTCCTGTCTGTGTCAACAGGCCTCGTAGGAGAGTCTGATTGGTCTGCAGTGAAAGACCCAGAAGGAAGCGCAGGAACAAGTCCAGGTGTCCATTTGGACTCTGTAAGGCCTTTTCCACAGCGCTCTGGTAGAGGAATTTTAATTTGGATTTAATGCTGAATAGTGTAAACCACCAGGAAACTGAATATGCCTCTGACAGTAAATTGACGCCTGTGCTGATGAATGAGACAGTGACATAAACCGCAGCCAGAAACTCCTGAAGGCTCAGATGGACGAAGCAGAAAACCTTGTCCTGGTACAGCCCACGCTCCTCTTTAAAGATCTGTGTGAACACTCCTGAGTACACTGAGGCTGCTCTGATATCAATGCCACACTCTGCCAGGTCTGCTTCATAGAAGATCAGGTTGCCTTTCTCCAGTTGCTCAAAAGCCAGTTTTCCCAGAGACAGGATTGTCTCCCTGGTCTCTGTAGTCCAGAGAGCATCTGTCTGAGCTCTCCCATGATACCTGGCAGTCTGGACTTTGGACTGAACCACCAGGAAGTGGATGTACATCTCAGTCAGGGTCTTGGGCAGGTCTCCTCCCTCACTGGTTTTCAACACGTCCTCCAGAACTGTAGCAGTGATCCAGCAGAAGACTGGGATGTGGCACATGATGTGGAGGCTTCGTGACGTCTTGATGTGGGAGATGATTCTGCTGGCCTGCTCCTTATCTCTGAATCTCTTCCTGAAGTATTCCTCCTTCTGTGGGTCAGTGAAGCCTCTCACCTCTGTCACCATGTCAACGCACTCAGGAGGGATCTGATTGGCTGCTGCGGGTCGTGTGGTTATCCAGAGGCGAGCAGAGGGAAGCAGTTTCCCCTTGATGAGGTTTGTCAGAAGAACGTCCACTGAGGTGGACTCTGTAACATCAGTCAGGATCTGGTTGTTCTTGAAGTCCAGAGGAAGTCGACACTCATCCAGACCGTCAAAGATCAACACAACCTGGAACTGCTCAAACCTGCTGATTCCTGCTTCTCTGGTCTCAGTAAAGAAGTGATGAAGAAGTTCCACCAAGCTGAACTTTCTCCCTTTCAGCAGATTCAGCTCTCTGAAAGTAAATGGAAATGTGAAGTGTATATGCTGGTTGGCTTTGTGTTCAGCCCAGTCCAGAGTGAATTTCTGTGTTAAGACTGTTTTCCCAATGCCAGCCACTCCCTTTGTCATCACTGTCCTGATTGGTCGATCTCTTCCAGGTAAAGGTTTAAAGATGTCCTCACATCTGATTGGTGTTTCTGGTGTGTCTGGTTTCCTGGATGCTGTTTCAATCTGAATAACCTCATGTTCCTCATTGAGCTCTCCACTCTCTCCCTCTGTGATGTACAGCTCTGTGTAGATCTGATTCAGAAGTGTTGGATTTCCCGCTTTAGCAATCCCCTCAAAGACACACTCAAACGTCTGCTTCAGATTAGATTTCAGCTCACGTTGGCATGCTGCAGCAAGAGTTTCTGAATGGACAAACAAAAAATAACATCAATAAATGAACGGGGGTTGAGGTTTAAGAGGACCACAGTCTGCTATAGCTATCCAGTGGTTTGTCATGATAAGCTAAATGAATATAAATAATAACTATACTATGAAATGTGAAAAAACAACAGTTAAGAAAGTAGCTCACTGTTGTCTTCTGTCTCAAATGATCCCCATTTTATCAGTAACAAGATTAGGCACGTCTAGTTAAGTTGGCCCACCACTGCAGTGGGAATCACTAACACTGAACATTTCCTGCTCTCTGTTTTCAGGTTTGTATGAGTGTGTGTTTATGTGTACGTGCCCCAGCATGAAATCCCATGAGATCAGTCCTGACACCAACTCTGCTCTGATTAGAGGCCAACTGCTTCTGTGCTCTATACTGCCTCAGTTTATTGGTGTGTTTATTTGATTTCCTCTGCTCACAGTTTCATTTGTATTTGTAAGTATTTGCAGGTCAAGGTAAAAAGGTGCGTGGGGGTGGGGTTATTGAGCTGCCCAAGTGGAATTTGTAATGGAGATGGTTTGTGGACATGCCAAATTTGTCTGAGACAGGCTGCGACCTTGTTGGTCTACGTCACTAAACCTGCCCAGCCACATTTCTCAAATATTATCAATAGGACTGTCAAAGTTAACATGGTAATGCATGCAATTAAATTAAGGACCGTAACACACTACTAAAAAATTTACACAATGTTGACCGTTCACCCACTTTCTGCAACACTGAGACATCATTCTGTCACAGCACCACCAGTTTTAAACCAAATTTAAATGGTTTTAAATCTTATCTGACAGACAGATCTTTTTCTGTCATCACTGGTGATTACTCTTCTCAGTCACCCCCTCTGACCTGTGGTGTACCACAAGGGTCCATATTGGGGTCACTACTATTTGCATTACATATGCTGCCTCTGGGGTCTATATTTAAAAAAAAAAAAAAAAAAGATGATAAACCTGCTGCTGAAATTCAACACTGACTCAACTTCCAATTCCTTATCTAGTTGACTGGTTTACGTTAACACATGGCTCTTGGCAAAAAATTCTCTACCTCAGTGAAAATAAAACTGGTACTTAAACCCTCTCAGCTTCCACCTATGCCTTCAGACAATATCTCATCCTTCCTTGGTTGTATGACACCCTGCTGGAATCCTAATGTAAAGAATGTTTGGTGTTATTTTCAATTCTTCTTTTGAATTAGACGTGCAGCTCAAATCAGTTTGATCAGTTTTGATCAGTTCCCAGAACTGGCCATCCATGAGATTGAAACAACACAAGACAAATGGAGCCATTGAGATGATCACAAATGATGGTGAAAGGAAGCCGATACTGCCAAGAGAAAGAGGAGAGCATCCTGTTATGCTCTGAAGAGGACATGGGGGATTTTTTTGGCAAATATGACTCTGATTTCTGGGAAGTTTTGTAAGGGTTGAGGCAGGTCAAATGCACTCATTGGATGATGGTTCAAGGTCCATCAAAGTCTCTTATAGACATGAGGGAGAGATTTTAATTGGTGGTCAAGCAATTGAATACAAGTGGTGTTGGTGCAGATGTGTATGTGTGTAAAAACTTGCCGCGGCAGAGACAACACCCAGGTCTTTTGAATAAAGGATCTTCCAACTGAACAACCTCTTCTCCTGTACTTTATTCCTCTACAGCAGCATTTACAAATGCAACCATTTCCATTTCCCCACCATGTCTCTTTTCACCTACTTTCATGTTCAACCTGTTAAAGCCTCTTACTGCTCTGCAGACGCTCAGCCAGCTCCTCATGCTTCATCCTCCTCAGGAAGTGCAGTGTGATCTGCAGAAAAGCTTTTCTGCTGCTCCTCCTCTGCTCCTCCTCCTCACCGTTCAACACCTCCTCACCCTCCCTTTGACTCTCTAAGCATTCTGGGTAATCTGTGCTCAGAACCCTCAGGGAGTTTTTCAGTTCGTTGTTCACAAAGGTGACAATATTTTGCTCAAGCAGCTGGAACAGAACATACAGGAAGTTTCTGCATGAAAATGTGGATGCACAACCAAACATACAATCACATCAATTTTGCAGTGATTGAAAAGCCCCACCAGAGGGCAGCATGGAGCCTGTTACTGTCAGAATGGCTGACTTGCAGTGAGTTTGTATCTGCAGTAAGGGCTGTTGCACATTTACACACCTTAAATACAGAGGCCAGGTCTGTTTGATGCTTCTGGGTAGACTGACCGCTGGCAACCTCTGAGCTCTGCTGGTGGGCTCTGTGGAAGAAACTAGATGCACGCACACACACACACACACACACACACACACACACACACACACACACACACACACACACACACACACACAAGATGAACCTCACTCTGAGTGTTGCTCTGATGAGTTGGATAAGATGTTTTGAAAGAGGAAACTCAATCAAATGCCTGCATACAAAGGGCCAAAGCAATTATTTATCTACAACCTGGGAATGTGAAAACAACCTTAATCAGGTTGAAATCATTACCTTTGAACCTTTGAAAAGGCAAAAAGTCGATCTAAAGACGAGGCACTCTTCATGGACACACAGCTGAGCACAGAGGAGTCTGGTCTCTGCTGCTGGATCCTGACAGAAACATATTATGAACACTGTGTAAAAAAAGACTTTAGTTTCTCAGTCAGGGCACTAAGACAGTGAAGACTTACTTATCTTCAAAAGCATCTGTATCTTTAAATTGTGCACGATGATCCATAGACCAGTCACTCTTCATGGACACACAGCTGGGTGCAGGTTCAGGTTCAGGGGGGTCTGGTCTCCCCTGCTGGACTGGGCTTCAACACAACACACACAGAGCTTTCCTGTGAATGATGCTGCTGTGCTGGTTTGCCTACTGAGCTCTGAGATGGAGAACAGTCACGGACAGTCAGAGATCCTCGTCTTACCTCTGAGCTTTGGTCTGGCTGTCATGTTCCTCGGACAGAGTGGTTCTAGAGGCAGGGAACCTCCTCTTTCTCTCCTCACACCCATCCATCGCCGAGCCAACACCTTGACACAAACAAACCACCGGGCTCATTCATTACAACAAGGTGTTTCTGTTGGTACATATACAGTGTGTACGTAATGCTTGAAGCACCTGCCGTTCACGTCAAGAACACTGAAGATGGTCATCTAGAGGGATATTAAAGCCTCTGGGACAAATATTAAAAATGCATTGTGCACTGTGGACCCCAAGGAGGGAAGAGCAGCTGCTATTTCAATGGCAGCTAATGGGAATCCAGTTAAAGAAACATAAAGAATAAATACTGTACATGAGTGCAGGTGTATGAAATGTGACCAAAGTGGGGGATGTAAGTCAGGCTTACCCACCCAACTGCTTCCTCTGCGTCCTGCATCTCACTGCTGTCCAACCAAAACCTTGTACCTCCATAATATCATCTTTTCAGAAACTAAGGGAGACAGTCTCCAGGTTGTCGACGGTACATTTTTTAATTTGTGTAAAGTTTCATAACTCCAAGGGTTGTAGAACATTCTGAACCCATAGAGAAGCATGTGAATACTCAAATGAAGAGAGAACAAGAGAGAGAGAGAGTGTCTGGGTCCTCGGTCCTGAGCGTCTGCTGGTCGTCTCAGGCCACAGTCCTTCCTTCCTTTTCTGTTTGTTTGTTGTTTTTTAACTTTATTCACAAATTACAACAATAAGACAAGCTTCATTTGGGATTAACAGAAGAGTGGAGTAACAAAAAAATCTACTTTAAAAATGGAATTATGATGTTTTATCATATCTGCACTTTTCCTGTTGCTGAGCAATTTTAGATAGATAGATAGATAGATAGATAGATAGATAGATAGATAGATAGATAGATGCTGGATGAACTGTCACAGTCTGATATGAAAAATAATAAACCTCATCAGACAGATCAGGCGTCTCTGTCAATGGAGCACAACTTTGGGGCTGTCCTCCATCTGAGCTGCGAATGAAATATAATTTTAATGTTTTCTATAGGGGTGTTAACTCATGGGCAAAGAGAAGCAATGTTGTTGTCACCCCTGGATTTTTTTTTCAGCTTTTTGTCCTTTTTCCTCCTGAGGACAGGTGCTGTAAATAAGCATCCAACACTAGATCAAGTGGATCTGGTGCTTGCGCATAACTGCTGTAATGTCCATATCAGATTAAAATAAAGAAAGAAATAAACTGAACTTGTTTGTGTGAGTGTGTTTCTCTGTCTTCTCTGTCTGCTGAACAAAACCCGCTGGGTGAAGCTGAGATTTTCCCACTCTTGGGGCTACTTCCTTGTTTTTTTATGAAATAACTTGTCATATGAAGTTCCTCCACCGACACATTAGAAATATACTTTCACAATCTTTTCCCTCGTGATGTGACGTTTCTGCGGGCTGAATTATTCAATCCCGTTCAGTTTCACTTAAAACTCTTAAAATTATTGCAGAGCTATGAAACAAATGACTGACAGAATCGAGTGCAGCCTGTGCCAGAATGATCCAAACAGCCTGATCTGTTTCTGACCGCACTCTGATGAATTCATTATCCAATAGGCCTATATTCATTTCCTGAGGTGATCACATATAAAACACAATGAATCGTCCACGAGGAACTTTAGGGAGAAATTGGATTAGACATTCAATTAAATAATAATAATAATAATCAAACCACTGTAACCACTGTTTTTTTTTTTTTTTTTTTTTTTTTTACAAAAGTCATGTTCTGTCTGATCTCCTCATCCTGCAGCGTCATGCATCTTTGGACAGAGAAAAAAAAATCACAGCCACAGTGAAGTCTGTCGGGATGACTGCCTTGTCCTTACCTGCTGTGACAGGTGAGTCCGGCTGAGTCCAGGTGAGACCAGCTGAACTCGGTCTGTGGCTGCTGAGCAGTTAACAGCTCCTGTCAACACAGTGTCATGTTTGGGCCACTTTGGAGCAAAATGAGCAAGAGTCATTTAGGGAAGTGCAAGAAAAGGGCTGCTTAGGCATTATAGACACACACACACACACACACACACACACAAAAGAAAAAAAGAAGAAAAAATCATCTGGTTTCCCTTTCGTTTGCAGCAATGACTGTCAGTTTTTTAATGCCAATCTCATGTCCCAGGCATCACCTGCGGGTGTGTGTGAGCTCCATAAGTCATTTTATAACTGCGCTGTAAAAAGGCGTTGGTTTTACTGAGTACCAAACTAGTGACCCCTTAAAGAAGACTGAATGAATAGACCCTTAGGTGCTGATTCTATGATTGTCTCTACACTCTCCACAGGTTGTCCAGTAAGAACAGAAATGATGTTGATGGCTTAATAAATCCAATTCACACACACTCTCATTGTTGGGAGTTGAAGTACACTACTCTGATGTGTGTGTGTGTGTGTGTGTGTGTGTGTGTGTGTGTGTGTGTGTGGTTTCTATGATAAAGAAAATAAACAAATGCACAGACATTTTTTCCTTTTACGGACAATTTTAGAAAAACAAAAGTTTTACCTTCTTGACAGTTTCGGCGTGAATCTTCCGCCTTCATCAGAAGCGTCACCAGAATGTTAGATGGTGACGTGCCTTATCAGCTGGTGTTACCATTTAACATTCTGATGACGCTTCTGATGAAGGCGGAAGATTCACGCCGAAACTGTCAAGAAGGTAAAACTTTTGTTTTTCTAAAATTGTCCGTAAAAAGAAAAAACGTTACGGTAATTTACTTAGGACATAATGAACCTACACCACCTAAATGCACAGACATGAACACACATGAACACACACACACACACACACACACACACACACACACACACAATTCATGAGCAGCAAAACGTAAAAAAGACAAATATCAATGCCCAGATTATTGATGCTAAAAAATGCATGGGATATTTCAGCCCTCAGCTCAAGTTTATTAAATGTTCAAACTGTGCGACCTGTTTGAGCAGGTTTTAAGCCATTACAGGTATGGATATTACAGTTTTTCTCCATTGGTTTGGGTCATTTCTTGAAACTGAAATTACATTCTCAAAACTTCAAGATCATTTGGTAAAACAGTCTTACACTTCAGCACAACACCATAGATCACTTGCAAAAGCACATATCTCTCCCAAAACTGTTCACTCATGCTTCAGAACTAAATTCCTTTCCCATATAAATAGTCAGTGCCCCCAAAATGAGAAAGATCCTTTTCAATTGCTTTGGCTCATTTCTTGAAACAGACCGGACATTCTCAACACGCTTGGTACTTTTGCCAAAATAACCTGGATGGTTCAGCAAGACACCATGGTTCACCTGCAAAAGCTCATTTCTCTTCCAAAACAGTTCACTCATGTGCCAAAATGAAGTTTCCTTCTCATATCAATAGTCAGTGCCCCCAAAATGCATCGTCCCTTTGGCATTGTGTAAGCACTGCAAGTCAAAATGTTTAGATGTTTTGTCACTATGGCAGAGGACCATTGAAATATCCCTCATGTCCACCTCTCAGTCTTAGCCCAGTCCTTCACTGACAGTGGTTACTGTACTAATTATTTTGTCTAGCTAACAGAATACAATTGTGTATAAAACTAAAAAAAAAAAAAAAAAAAAAAAAAAAATAGGATTTTACGGTAAGAGTAGCCTCCATGGTTTGACATCACACATTGCACTCATACTGCCAAGGAAATTGTAACCATTACAGTTTTTTTTTTTTTCAATCGCTTTACCTCCTCTGTCAACTCAGAAACCCTGGTATCAAAACAGTAAATACACAGGCTTAATGAGAGGCGCTCTTCCCAAAATAACACATTTTGTTTGCAAAAGGCTCTTACCATGACAAAACATTTCAAACATGCAGCAAAAGCACATTTTGTCACCGCCCAATACAACTAATCCGCTCACTCACTTCATACTCAACACCAAAATGCAACACACCCTTTTCAGGTCAGCAGAAAAACAACAGCTGATAAAGATGCGTCACACCAACACCCAGTGACACTCTGATGAAGGCGGAAGTCAGACGCCGAAACATGTCAGGTAAATAAATAAACCTTGTATGTCTGAAAAAAAGAAAATACATAGAAGACCTGCCGTTCACGTCAAGAACACTGAAGACGGTCATCTAGAGGGATATTAAAGCCTCTGGGACAAATATTAAAAATGCATTGTGCACTGTAAACCCCAAGGAGGGAAGAGCAGCTGCTATTTCAATGGCAGCTAATGGGAATCCAGTTAAAGAAACATAAAGAATAAATACTGTACATGAGTGCCGGTGTATGAAATGTGACCAAAGCGGGGGATGTAAGTCAGGCTTACCCACCCAACTGCTTCCTCTGCGTCCTGCATCTCACTGCTGTCCAACCAAAACCTTGTACCTCCATAATATCATCTTTTCAGAAACTAAGAGAGACTGTCTCCAGGTTGTCGACGGTACATTTTTTAATTTGTGTAAAGTTTCATAACTCCAAGGGTTGTAGAACATTCTGAACCCATAGAGAAGCATGTGAATACTCAAATGAAGAGAGAACAAGAGTGAGAGAGAGTGTCTGGGCCCTCGGCAGGGCCAGGTCAAGCCAGGCATGTATGAGGGGGCAGCCACAAATGTTGAGGGGGCATTGTGCTCCAGCACCTTTTACCATGTCTAACTGAATATATTTTGGGGGATTTAGTTTGAGGGGGCACAACATTTATTTGAGGGAGCCAGGCCCTCTCTTGCCCCTGCGTAGACCCGGACCTGGCCCTCGGTCCTGAGCGTCTGCTGGTCATCTCAGGCCACAGTCCTTCCTTCCTTTTCTGTTTGTTTGTTGTTTTTTTAACTTTATTCACAAATTACAACAAGACAAGCTTCATTTGGGATTAACAGAAGAGTGGAGTAACAAAAAAATCTACTTTAAAAATGGAATTATGATGTTTTATCATATCTGCACTTTTCCTGTTGCTGAGCAATTTTAGATAGATAGATAGATAGATAGATAGATAGATAGATAGATAGATGCTGGATGAACTGTCACAGTCTGATATAAAAAATAATAAACCTCATCAGACAGATCAGGCGTCTCTGTCAACGGAGCACAACTTTGGGGCTGTCCTCCATCTGAGCTGCAAATGAAATATAATTTTAATGTTTTCTATAGGGGTGTTAACTCATGGGTAAAGAGAAGCAATGTTGTTGTCACCCCTGGATTTTTTTTTTTCCCAGTTTTTTGTCCTATTTCCTGCTGAGGACAGGTGCTATAAATGAGCATCCAACACGAAATCAAGTGGATCTGGTGCTTGCGCATAACTGCTGTAATGTCCATATCAGATTAAATAAATAAACTGAACTTGTTTGTGTGATTGTGTTTCTCTGTCTTCTCTGGCTGCTGAACAAAACCGGCTGGGTGAGATTTTCCCAGTCTTGAGGCTACTTCCTTGTTTTTTTGAAATGACTTGTCATATCAAGTTCCTCCACCAACAATTAGAAATATACTTTCACAATCTTTTCCTTCGTGATGTGACGTTTCTGCGGCCTGAATTATTCAATCCTGTTCAGTTTCACTTAAAACTCTTAAAATTATTGCAGAGCTATGAAACAAATGACTGACAGAATCGAGTGCAGCCTGTGCCAGAATGATCCAAACAGCCTGATCTGTTTCTGACCGCACTCTGATGAATTCATTATCCAATAGGCCTATATTCATTTCCTGAGGTGATCACATATAAAACACAATGAATCGTCCACGAGGAACTTTAGGGAGAAATTGGATTAGACATTCAATTAAATAATAATAATAATAATCAAACCACTGTAACCACTGTTTTTTTTTTTTTTTTTTTTTTTTTTTTTTTTACAAAAGTCATGTTCTGTCTGATCTCCTCATCATGCAGCGTCATGCATCTTTGGACAGAGAAAAAAAATCACAGCCACAGTGAAGTCTGTTGGGATGACTGCCTTGTCCTTACCTGCTGTGACAGGTGAGTCCGGCTGAGTCCAGGTGAGACCAGCTGAACTCGGTCTGCGGCTGCTGAGCAGTTAACAGCTCCTGTCAACACAATGTCATGTTTGGGCCACTTTGGAGCAAAATGAGCAAGAGTCATTTAGGGAAGTGCAAGAAAAGGGCTGCTTAGGCATTATAGACACACACACACACACACACACACACACACAAAAGAAAAAAAGAAGAAAAAATCATCTGGTTTCCCTTTCGTTTGCAGCAATGACTGTCAGTTTTTTAATGCCAATCTCATGTCCCAGGCATCACCTGCGGGTGTGTGTGAGTTCCATAAGTCATTTTATAACTGCGCTGTAAAAAGGCGTTGGTTTTACTGAGTACCAAACTAGTGACCCCTTAAAGAAGACTGAATGAATAGACCCTTGCTGATTCTATGATTGTCTCTACACTCTCCACAGGTTGTCCAATAAGAACAGAAATTATGTTGATGGCTTAATAAATCCAATTCACACACACTCTCATTGTTGGGAGTTGAAGTAGGCTACTCTGATGTGTGTGTGTGTGTGTGTGTGTGTGTGGTTTCTATGATAAAGAAAATAAACAAATGCACAGACATGAATTATGTTCAGTGGAAATAAACATTATCAAAAGGCATGGAATATACAATGTAATAACAATGCTATGTAGGCTAATCATAAACAACACAAAATGAATGAATACGGAGACTACAATCCTCCTAACTGTAAGGGACTATCAACAAAAATAACCTCTCAGCTCAGAAAGGTGCGTATACTACACTGGTATAATGCATACAAAGGGCAAGTCAAGAAGTGCGCGACAAGAATTGCAGCCCTCAGCTCAAGTTTATTAAATGTTCAATCTGTCTGACCTGTTTTAGCAGGTTTTAAGCCATTACAGGTATGGATATTAATTTGTTTCACTGCAAAAAAGCCAGCCAGCCTGCACACATGCTGTATTGCATCCAAGCCACAAGAGGGCACCCTCACCTCACACAAAAACCTCCCCCATTAGACATCAACGGCCTCCCATTCTCCCAAATGTGACGCTGACATGAACTAAAACTCCGGCTTGCTAAAAAACCTAAAGCATGGCTCGCTGTTTGTGCTTCTGACTGCCACACAGAAAGGAGATAGCATAAACTCGTATTTAGTTAGAGATGCTCGGAAAAGCCGCAGTACAACATAAACTCATTGGTTAACACACACATTCAAACTGCAGCATAAACATTAACCAGCAATAAAAAATTTTTTTTTTAAAAAATCACACCTCATGTTAAACTTAAACTTTTTACACTTCTGCCTTTGCGACACTGAATCTCAGTATATCAGCGCTTCCAATCATGTGAAATATGTTATTTTTACCCGGGTAATGTAGCAACTTATTGATAATTCAGATTAAAGTGCAGTCCACAGTCCAATCATTTGTTCAATTTGCTCTTACCGGCGCACATCCACAACAGTGGTCGTTAATTCCTTAGCACAGGCATGAATCTCAAATTTGTATTTATTGTATATTGCTTCATACAGGAGGCACATATCATTGGATGCTGGCAATAGGCAGTACCGGTAGATCAGTACTAAACTATAATGGCAGTACAAACATTACATTATATTACACATTAGATTCTGTGTTTAAGTGTGTGCTCCATCGGACACAGAGACACAGAAGAACCAAAGTCCAAACCAAACGCAGGGTACAGAGGCTGAGTGAAGGTGGAGGTGAAGGTGTGGAGGTGGATCAGTGTGTCTGAGGAGATTCTGTAAAAGGACAGGGAGCCGGCGGGCCAGTCCAGATACACCCCCACTCTGCTAGAGGAGGGGGCGTGTATGGCGGCCGGTGTCTTATTGTGACACACACAGTAACTATGATCAGTGCAGTCCAGTCTCCAGGACTTGTCATTATCTCCAAGCCTGCTGTCATCCCCCACTCTTTCCCTTCTGATTCCTCCACAAGTCACTGCTATGGAAACCTGTCCTTTCCACTCAACCTCCCAGTAGCAGCGACCAGTCAGACCATTGCAACACAGCAGCTGGGTCCAGTGGTCAAACCTGTTGGGGTGATCAGGATATGGCTGCTCGCCCGTCACCACCGTCACCTTCCTGTTGTCCTCAGACAGGAGCAGCTTTCTGTGAGCCGTGTGTCTGTCCAGCGAGACTTCACAGGAATCTGATGGCGAGAACAAGACACAGTACAGCTGCTGGTTATCTGACAGGCCTTTGGTGTTTATTAGATATTGATTTATTAACAATTCGACACCTAATTTAACACTTTCATGATAAAACATTGTGTCAACAATCTTCGATATTTATATGGAAAGGAAGTTAGATTAACTCATTGTCTATTTCATTACAGACATGCAACCATCTCTGTGTTGCTATTAAATTTGAACACTTATTCAGTCGGTGATGCTCAAAAAGAGAGCTTTTGCTACTTAAAATCGCAACATCCTGTACTGATCCTATCCCATCCAGCTTTTTAAAGAGTCTTGATTGTCTTGAGGATGGCGTGCTGGCGATTTTAAACCAATCCCTCACTCATCGGCTCACTGGTGCACTGAAAACTGACATTTTTAAACCTTAAGAAATATAATCTTGATCCGCTGATTCTAAACAATTTTAGACCAGTTCTTGACTTTGTCAGAAAAAATCCTTGAAAATTTGTTTTTACACAGCTTAATTCTTATATGAAACGTGACTGTATTTTCCCGTGAGAAACTTGTAAACAAACTGAGGTTGAATTTGGATGACAGGAACCTGTAAATTTTAGTACCTCTAGAACCAAGAGCCGCTTTTGATAATGTTGAACATGACACTTTCAGGCTGTGTTGTGTTGGCCTCCCCGGCAGTTTTAATTTGGTTTAGGTCTCATCTGACAGGCAGAGACTATGTTGTTTGCTTTGGCAATCACTTGTCATGTCCCATCTAAATCGAGCTGTGGGGTTCCCCAAGGCTCCATTCTGGGGCCCATACTGTTCAGTCTCTACATGTTGCCAATGGGAAACATTATAAGGAGATCTGGGATCAGTTTTCACTGATATGCCATAGATAGACAGCTGTACATTTCCATGCCACATAATGACCTCAGCCCCGCTGGTAATCTGGTTTAGCTTGTTGACCGTATCAGTTTATGGATCTTACAAAACGTCCTGCAAATGAACAAGGACAAGACTGAGGTTTCAATTGTTGAAGCAGAAGCACAAAGAGAGAAGAGGTGCTCCAAGTTAAGATCCTTAGCAGTTAATATCAAGCCGAAAGCCAAAAACACAGTGTGACTTTTGACCCTGATTTGAATTTTGAAGCACACATCAGAAATATCATCAAAGCTCATTTTTTTCCCAAAAAGGACATTTATTATCTCAAAGTGTTCACACAGTCAACAAAATATACTTTCAGTTCATGCAAAAGCAGTGGAGTTGGGCTGCTTTCCATATAAAAACAAATAGTGACATCAGAACAACACATGATTCCATGAGAAGATGATATATTCAAATATATTAATACAAGAATACTAATGTTAATGTTAAACAATCCTTTTCCATCACCTAAATTTTATGCAGTTTCATTCATAATTAGTTGAAACTGATTGTTTTTCTCACATTTCCTCTCACCTTTGCAAACACTGAAATATGTAGTAATTGACAGCTTCACATGCTGGAGTGTTAGCTGTCTTGTTGTCATGTCTTACATTTTGACAGTCATGTTTGGCATATTTGACTGATGTTTTTACTTGTTTTAGTTTTTTTAAACAGCAAAGAAGATCTGATGAACATGATGAATCACAACTTGCTTGTGAAGAAACTGCAAAAAAAATTCACTGTTGTAACCAAAGACTTTTATCCTGACAGGCGTGAGAACTTATGGGTTATATGGTTTGGTAATTTGTGTGTGAACAGTAAAAAGATATTAGATTATTAGTTTAGACAGTTGGGTCAGTTGTTACAAGCGCATGAATCTTAATTTGGAGAGTTTTCTGCATAATATTAGTTAGTGTTCTTTTAATTTTGTGTGGAAAAAAATAAAAGTGTACATTTAATTTAGTGAAATTAGGGTTTAAATGGCTATATGACATATTGTTGCTGGGTAAAAGAGCCTGTAACATACAGAATAACCTGCAGCTACACCAGATCAATGTGTGCTCATCAATCAAACTAAATCCACACTTACACTTCCTCACACCTGGTTTCAACCTCTGCTCTCCACCATGGTCCACCCTGGAGAAGTAAAGCAAGTCAGAGCAGTGGATTATCTTTAATGATGGAGACATGGGCAGTAAATAACCTTCAGTATGAATAGCATCACATATTAGACACTGAACAATATTCCTCAGCTGGTCAGTGTGTCAGCCCTCTGTAAGACGTTGTGTGTGTCTCTCCCCACCTGAGCGTCTTCAGTGTCCAGGTTGGATCCTTCAGTCCAGCAGAGAGCAGCTTCTCTCCTGAGGCTCCTGGATGATTGTAGCTCAGGTCCAGCTCTCTCAGATGGGACGGGTTGGAGCTCAGAGCTGAGGCCAGAGCAGCACAGCCTTCCTGTGTGAGCAGACAGCCTGACAGCCTGCACACACACACACACACACACACACACACACACACACACACACACACACGTGCATGCACGCAGATGCACATGTGAATATTTGAAATTAACTAGGATAATGCAGATGAATGTTAACGCAAATTATCAACCACATGATCTGCTTTGTGTTTCCATTTGCAGGTCGACAGTTCTCGACTGAGTCTTTGACCCTTCTGGTGTTTTAGCTCTCAACAACAGAGGGAAGAAGGAGAGGAACTAAGGAAACAGAGTCAGCTCAGGCAGAGCACAGGGCCCAGGGAGTAGAGCTAAATATTGGGATCACAACTGGTTTCAGAATCACACCATTACAGGTTCCATGTTGATTCCCTGACATTAACCTGCATGTAAAGCATGATTTAAGTGGTCTTGTGCTGAGCAGGTTGAGGAGTCCTGACCTGAGAGCCTCCAGTCTGCAGTGTGGACTCTCCAGTCCAGCAGAGAGCAGCTTCACTCCTGAATCCTGCAGCTCGTTGTTGCTCAGGTCCAGTTCTCTCAGACTAGAGGACTGGGAGCTGAGAGCTGAGGCCAGAGCTGCACAGCTTCTCTCTGACAGCTGACAGACACCCAGCCTGAAAGAACATGGAGAGATGAGAAATCATTTATCTTTTATTTAATTTCTATTTAATGTGACTGATATCTGGTCTTTTTTGGCACTGCTTTTATGGCTGTGTATATAAACTGAATTCGAATACAACAATAAGAGAATTTCTCTTGGTAGATTCCTGAAGTAAAACAGCTGTTACACCCTTTACAAGCTGAGGAGTCCTGACCTGAGAGCCTTCAGTCTGCAGTGTGGACTCTGCAGTCCAGCAGAGAGACGCTTCACTCCTGAATCCTGCAACTCGTTGTTGCTCAGGTCCAGCTCTCTCAGACTGGAGGACTGGGAGCTGAGAAGTGATGATAACTCCTGACAGCTATCATTGGTGAGCCTGTTTTGATTCAACCTGACAAAACACATGGAAACATTCCATTTACATTTTAGATGTTAGATTTCTAGAGCAACTTACAGACAATGAGGGAGCTCAGGCTTATGTAGGTATGTAACAGTTTTACTAATTTGGCACACTGGTAGTGATTGGCCGATACAAGGCTTATAAGCCCTCCAAATCACAGTATCAGCCCCTCTCCATTGCCAGTCAGTCATCTTAAACTTTTGAGGGTGTGCTATGTAAAATTGAAAAGGAATAGAGGACTTTACAGACAGAAAAATGTGCAATACACACAAAATTTCAAGGTTGAGTATACATAGTTCTCAGTGTCAGTCTGACACACTCATATTATGTGCTCATTCCAAGTTTTTTGAAAATTGAAACTTAACAAGCCTCACCCAAATCAACCGTAAACTTTGCGTAGTGCACCTTTAAAAGTTATGTAATGGGGAATGAAAATTTTCACCTTGGTGACCCATAAGGTCCAATTATAATTTCTGAGTGCCATTCAGGAAAAAAAAGACTTTCAAATATCCTTTGACAATTAAAAACACATTAATAGAGTTTATAATTAGCTTGAAAACCTCAGGAATCAGTCCAAAAATGGCCATGTTATGAACCTTTGTACTGAGGCTGATTTTAGAGTAGACAGTCCCTTTTTGTTTTGGGTTTTCTGCTGACTGAAGCACAGTCACATGCTGTGAGAATGTGGGCTCTGATTGGGTAACTTTTTCACAAAATGAACCTATGCCATACCCAACACACTGAGCAACACAATAATTAGAAAATGTCACTCATTTGTACAGTGACAACATACTGCCATACGGCTTACCTCAGTCTCTCCAGTCGACAGTGTGGACTCTCCAGTCCAGCAGAGAGCAGCTTCACTCCTGAGTCCTGCAGCTCGTTGTTACTCAGGTCCAGCTCTCTCAGACTGGAGGACTGGGACCTGAGGACTGAGGCCAGAACTGCACAGCTTCTCGGTGGCAGCTGACAGCCACTCAGCCTACATGGACATGAAAAGATCAGATTTTGTATAGGCCTCCATCTCTAAAAACTGTTGATATTGGGATCATCCCCACACACATATGCAGCACTGAAGACTTTGATTTATGCAGTCCCACCAGAGGGCCATACTATGCAACACTGTGCCCCCTTTTTTGTTAAGTGCCTTATTAGAACACTGATGAGGGAAAAGAGCAAAATCCTCCTTCAAAAGCATGTCCTCCATCATCTGCCTGGTCTGCCAGACTGGCTACATGATGGAGTTTGACCGCCACTCCTTCTGCAGGGGATGCCTTGGTGCAGAGCACACTGGCTTGACTCTCAGCCCCCAGGCTACATCTGCCTTCAGCACCTGTTTGCCATTGGAGGAGAAGCACCGGAAAACCCCAGTTTATGCTGGAATGAAGGTTGGATGGTTAAAGCTCAATGCTGACACCGGCAACGACCTGTCCCTAAGGAGCTAGAGGGAAGTGGTGATGCCACCATGCCCTGTGGGCTGTGTGGCCTAATGGATAAGGCATCTGACTTCGGATCAGAAGATTGCAGGTTCAAGTCCTGCCGCAGTCACTTGCTTACCCTGTTTCCCCCTCTGGGATCAATAAAGTATTTCTGATTGTGAGAGTGACCTTCCTTTCATTCTTCAGTGAATGGTGGAACATGAGGCTGTTCGCATCCCATCCCTTCCTCCTGCTCCAGCAAGGAATTGTTTGGTAGGGCACTTCTACAGTTCTTTTCAAACACCTAGGGTGGAATCTTTGGCCATAGCTTCTATCACTGCAAAAGTTTGCCTCAAAGGCAGCTTCTTGTTCTGCGACATAGCAAGTGGGACCCTATGGCCCCTTCTCTACAGTGTGAAAGTTGATGGATCATGGGTGCCAAATATTCTCTGATGTTCTCCCAAGCCGGTCAAATCTATTTCCATGGGCAGAGACACCAGCTTGCTCACTGTGTTGTAAGAAAGGAACACTGCTGAACATCTTGAGCAGCTGCAACAATGCACTGATAAAGAGGCACAACCGGTGGAGGCATGATAAAGTCCTGAGGTCCACCACTAAGGTAAAAAGTGAGGGGATCTGCAATGGCAAGAACATATGCCCTATAATGAAGGTGATTACATTTGTCAGAGAAGAGACATCTAGGCCCATTCTAAAGAGCTCCTCTGCTGGGCCTCTACAGCCAGCATGGGACTGGGTAATGTCAGCTAATCTGAATAGACAACCAAGGATACCAGATATCATCTTAATCTTCCTTGATCTTAGTCCTTGAGGACATGAAGCAGCTCATACTTCTAGAGCTCACAGTTTCTTTGAAGGAAAGGATGCAGGAAGCCCACGAGAGAGAAAGGGCAAAGTATCAGGAGTTGGATGAAGGGTATCGCAAAGCAGGCATAGAGGACTAGGTGCATGCCTGTTGAAGTGGGCACTGGGAAGTTTGCTGGGCAGTCCTTAGCAAGGCCTATGGAGTTATGGCCATCACTGGGTAGAGCCAAAGAGCAGCCATCAAGAATAACACTGAAGCAGCAAAGAATGTTTTCTGATGTCTGTGGATCAAACACAATGATCTTTAGCAGGGAACACAACTTCAACCTCAGTCAACTGGTGGAGGGTGAAAAATTGTTGAAAGACCCAAAACACCCAATGACACCCAATGGTACAATCACTGAAGATGTGTGCAAGTACAAACATCATCAAAAACGCCGTAAGAGATATTGTGGAACTGCGTCCTACAATTTGTTTTGCACTTTATGTGCTCAGGCTTCATTGTTTTCATTGTTAACTGGAGTCGCTTGTTCCAAAGACAGACCTCTAGAATTTTTCAAGGACCTATTTTATGGCTTAACTATTACACCTCAAGCACCAATGCCTTGCTTTTTCCATTATTGATGTTATTGTTGATATCTCGTGATAGCAATGCTGTGTTTGAGTATTTTGAGTATTTTTTATTTTGATAGAGAAATAGATTTGACCGTTTGCAGTGTTGTGAAGTTCACTGAGAATGGCCAAGTGTTATACTGCTACCTGGTACCATAATCAGCAAGCCTATTTATTATTACTGTCCCTTCACACAGAAGGCCTGCCTTATTTGGGTTGTAAAGGCTAAAAACAGATGTTGGACAACACTTCTGAGAAGCTTGTTCTTTCTTCTTTAACCAAAAAAAAAAAAAAGCATTTAGCTACAGGGAGCAGAACTTATGTCACACAGCACTTATGTGTGCAGGTTTCAAAAATAGGTGAGGCATTTTGGAAGGAGGGCAAAAATGTTTTTAGCTTTGCACATGTGTGTAGGGGGTGAACCAATAACAACACCTCTTACAGGGCTACGCCTATTCTCATAATGTAGAGATACAATAAGTATCTTTCGATCCTCTTCCATATGACTTGTATCTGTTTTTTGTTAGGCACTGCATCCATGGCTGTGTATCGAAATATGGGTGAAAAGAAAAATGATATTGAAGATTTCATTTGCAATAAAACATTATTGCTGAGCAACAGCTCTAAAATTGCAATGTTACACCCTTTACAAGCTGAGGAATCCTGACCTGAGAGCCTCCAGCCTGCAGTGTGGACTCTTCAGTCCAGCAGAGAGCAGCTTCACTCCTGAGTCCTGCAGCTCGTTGTTGCTCAGGTCCAGCTCTCTCAGACTAGAGGACTGGGAGCTGAGAAGTGATGATAACTCCTTAAAGCAATCTTTGTGAGCTTGTTTTGACTCAACCTGAAAAAAATGGATAGAAACATTTTCCTTTGTGTTTTAGATATTGGGCCTTCAAACATACTGTGCAACATACTGTTGTACAAAACCTTAAGAATGTGATCTTACCTGAGCATCTTCAGTCTGCAGTGTGGACTCTCCAGTCCAGCAGAGAGCAGATTCACTGCTGAATCCTGCAGCTTGTTGTTGCTCAGGTCCAGCTCTCTCAGACTAGAGGACTGGGAGCTGAGAACTGATGCCAGAACTGCACAGCTTCTCTCTGACAGCTTGCAGCCACTCAGCCTGGATAAATGGGAAAATATGAGATGAATCTCTCATCTTCTACTTAGTGAGATTGATATCTGTTTGTTAAGTACTGCCTTGTGGCTGTGTGTGTAAAGGTGGATGAGAATATTTATCTTACAATGAAACTGAATATTACTTGAGCATAACAGCTCTAAAATCCCAAATGCACCCTTTAAAGGTTGAGGAATCCTGACCTGAGAGTCTCCAGACTGCAGTGTGGACTCTCCAGTCCTGCAGAGAGAAGCTTCACTCCTGAGTCCTGCAGCTCGTTGTTACTCAAGTCCAACTCTCTCAGACTAGAGGACTGGGAGCTAAGAGCTGAAGCCAGAGCTGCACAGCTTCTCTCTGACAGCTTGCAGCCACTCAGCCTGGATGGACATGAAAACATAAGATAAGAAATCTTCCTCTTCCATTGAATCTGATTTCTATGATTTGTGTTAAGCACTGGTTTTATGGCTGTATATGCAAAGGTGGATGAGAAGAATACAGAGTTTGAACCTTTCTACATTTACTTTGAACACTACAGAAAAAAATGACATTTGGTTGAAATCCTATGAAGCTACATATTCTCCTGAAAAGGGTGGCTGATCTAAATAGTGACAAGTGGCCGATTCTTTAGATCAGAGATTTTCTTTCTTGCTGCCCTCAAAGGGTCTGTGTAAATGGCTCTCAGTCAGAAGTGCTTACTATAAGCACTGGCTGCCCACAAGGCAGCGTTCTTTCACCTTTGCTCTTTTCTCTTTTTACAAACAAATTTGCACTAAATTAATGTAATTTGAAATTGATTAAATATGCAGACAATATGGCCTTAGTCGGTCTGCTGCAGAAAACAGACCCCTCTGGTGAGGCCTCCTATCTTAGCTACACTAAGGCCCTTGAAGCTTGGTGTCTATATAGCCAGCTAGTGATCAATGTGTCCAAAACAAAGGAGTTGTTTCTTTGCACTAAGCAGGATCTGACAATAAAGTCAGTTTCACTTGATGGTCAACCTGTTGAAACTGTGGAAACTTTTAAATATCTTGGTACAGTTCTTGATTGCCAGCTGAGTTTTACTGAAAGCACAGTTTTTATCTTCAAGAAATGTCCTCAACGACTCAATCTCCTTAGAAGATTGAGCTGTCTTGGTGTTAGCCCAAAACTGTTAGAACTTGTGTACACCACACACATTGAGAGTGTCCTAACATTTCATCTTTCTGCTTGGTTTGGTCACTGAAGTGTTAAGTGCAAGAACAAATTGAATAGGATTTTGTCAATGGCGAGCAAAATTGTGAGAAAACCCCTAAAGCCACTTAGTCATCTTTATAGTGAAAGGACGTGGAGAAAAGCTGGGAGAATTGTGGCAGACAGCTCTCATCCTCTCTCTAGTCACTTTGAACCCTTGAAGTCTGGGAGGCGCTACAGAATTCCTCTGGTCTTCAAAAAATCCTTTATACCAAATGCCATCAGCATTCTTAATTCAACAAAGTGACCAATCCACAGATACTGACATATTTCTATGTGGTATTTCACTTAGTGTGTTTATGTAATCTTGTATGTTGTTGTCTATATTTTTAGAGCTGACTGTTTTACATGTTGGTGAGCGAAAGACAATTTTCCACCTTGGTGGACAATAAATATTTATTCTATTCTATTCTATTCTATCCCAATGTTATACTTTCAGTGTCTTCCTTCAAATGTTGAAAAGTCCTAACCTGAGAGTCTGCAGTCTGCAGAGTGGATCTTCCAGTCCTGCAGAGAGCAGCTTCACTCCTGAGTCCTGCAGCTCGTTGTTGCTCAGGTCCAGCTCTCTCAGACTAGAGGACTGGGAGCTGAGAACTGAGGCCAGAGCTGCACAGCTTCTCTCTGACAGATTACAGCCACTCAGCCTGGATGACAAAGACAATAGCTATGAAAATATGTATTTTCTTCACTTTTGTACAAATATCATTTAACTCATCCAGGTATCTTTGAACCTACACAGATTTCCTGGAGGCCTTGACCACTGGCAGCAGCTTCAGAAGAGCCTCCTCTGAAGCAGAATATTTCTTCAGGTCAAACACATCCAGTTCTTCTTCTGATGACAGTAGGATGAAGACCAGAGCTGACCACTGAGCAGGGGACAGTTCACCTCTGGAGAGACTTCCTGATCTGAGGTACTTTTGGATCTCCTCCACTAGAGAGCGGTCGTTTAGCTCATTCAGACAGTGGAACAGATTGATGCTTCTCTCTACAGAGGGGTTCATTCTGATTTTCTCCTTGATGTACTTGATTGTTTTCCCATTGGCCTTTAAGCTTCCTTTCTGTCTCAACAGGCATTGTAGGAGAGACTGATTGGTCTGCAGTGAAAGACCCAGGAGGAAACGCAGGAACAAGTCCAGGTGTCCATTTGGACTCTGTAAGGCCTTTTCCACAGCACTCTGGTAGAGGTTTGTTCCTTTAGATTTCTTGAATACTGTAGACCACCATGAGGTTGATTGTTCTTCTGACAGCAGATTGACACCAGAGGTGATGAATGACACAAAGACATAAACTGCAGCCAGAAACTCTTGAAGGCTCAGATGGACAAAGCAGAAAACCTTGTCCTGGTACAGCCCACGCTCCTCTTTAAAGATCTGTGTGAACACTCCTGAGTACACTGAGGCTGCTCTGATATCAATGCCACACTCTGCCAGGTCTGCTTCATAGAAGATCAGGTTGCCTTTCTCCAGCTGCTCAAAAGCCAGTTTTCCCAGAGACAGGAACATCTCCCTGGCCTCTGTAGACCAGAGAGCATCTGTCTGAGCTCTCCCATGATACTTGACGTTCTGCACTTTGGACTGAACTACCAGGAAGTGGATGTACATCTCAGTCAGGGTCTTGGGCAGGTCTCCTACCTCACTGGTTTTCAACACGTCCTCCAGAACTGTAGCAGTGATCCAGCAGAAGACTGGGATGTGGCACATGATGTGGAGGCTTCGTGACGTCTTGATGTGGGAGATGATTCTGCTGGCCTGCTCCTCATCTCTGAATCTCTTCTTGAAGAATTCCTCCTTCTGTGGGTTAGTGAAGCCTCTCACCTCTGTCACCATGTCAACGCACTCAGGAGGGATCTGATTGGCTGCTGCGGGTCGTGTGGTTATCCAGAGGCGAGCAGAGGGAAGCAGTTTCCCCTTGATGAGGTTTGTCAGCAGAACGTCCACTGAGGTGGACTCTGTAACATCAGTCAGGATCTGGTTGTTCTTGAAGTCCAGAGGAAGTCGACACTCATCCAGACCGTCAAAAATCAACACAACCTGGAACTGCTCAAACCTGCTGATTCCTGCTTCTCTGGTCTCAGTGAAGAAGTGATGAAGAAGTTCCACCAAGCTGAACTCCTTCCCTTTCAGCAGATTCAGCTCTCTGAAAGTGAATGGAAATGTGAAGTGGATATGCTGGTTGGCTTTGTGTTCAGCCCAGTCCAGAGTGAACTTCTGTGTTAAGACTGTTTTCCCAATGCCAGCCACTCCCTTTGTCATCACTGTCCTGATTGGTTGATCTCTTCCAGGTAAAGATTTAAAGATGTCCTCACATGTGATTGGTGTTTCTGGTGTAGCTGGTTTCCTGGATGCTGTTTCAATCTGTCTGACTTCATGTTCATTATTGACCTCTCCACTCTCTCCCTCTGTGATGTACAGCTCTGTGTAGATCTGATTCAGAAGTGCTGAGTTTCCTGCTTTAGCAATCCCCTCAAAGACACACTCAAACTTCTTCTTCAGGTCTGATTTCAGCTCAAGTTGGCACGCTGCAGCAGGAGTTTCTGAATGGACAAAAAACAAGTAACTTGAGGAAATGGATGTTATATTAAGTGCAAGAAATGAGAATATTACTTGGTTAATGTGTCACATTTCTGGTGTAATCTTTATCAGCTGTACTTCCACCATTTTGGTTTAGTCTAAAATGCCTCAGGAGAGTTTGAATGGGAAAGCTTTGTCATGCTACACATTGGGGAAGAGGACTAAACATAAACTGTACGAACCACAGTCAAATGAATAGGAGTTCAATGCAACACCACAGTCAACAAACTGAGTTTGTAACTACAAAAAAAAAGGCTGGATCCAATGAATTTAGAAGTTGAAAACAGCTCAAGAAAAAGAAGCATGATGTCAACTGCTTTTTTAATCAATCAGCCAATCTCGACAAAGAATGTCAGGGGAGACCAGGCACAGTAATGTTATTGGATCCACATGGAGTTGAATCGAGGGCAACTGGACTTGTAGTAGATTCTTGAAGACGTTTCACTTCTTGTCCAAGAAGCTTCTTCAGTTATGACAGACTGCTGGGGAGTCCCGGGTATTTCACCTGTGTGGGGACGTTATCCAGGTTGTAGGCTTGTTAGCGCTCCTCCCTGTTGTATCGATGGTCTTCAGTATTGGTGAAGTCACGTGACTCGAGGAGCGAACGACCCCAAATTCTACGACATGTACTCGAAAAGATACGACAACAGCGACAACTCAGAAGCAGCGTGGTGCCAGATTTCAAGATTGTCAGGAAAATCCAGTTGGTGTTTAACATTAAAGTTTCTACTGTTTGCTGGATGGAAATGCCAACTGTTGTTAGCACAAATAGATGTTAAGTAGCCCAGCTGAACAAAACAAAGTATTTTAACCTCTGGAACAAAATGTAGCACATGTCAAAAATACAAATGTTCAACGCAACCCTTATTTTTGACGGTTTTGAAAAATACCTTTTATATTTTCCATTATGCACCACATGGTGGAGACACCCATCTATGGGATACAAATTTCCATCTCAGGTCGTCATTACTGGTGTGTGCAAAAATGGGTCATATGAATGTAAAAGACTACTCCAGTGTTTTTTTGTTCTTCTTTGTTTTCATATAGTCATTGTTTTCAGCATTTACCCCCACATTATCACATCTTTACCTTTACTAGATTATTCATGGTGATAAAGGAAAAGATCCTGTTATAGAGCTGTATTTTCAGTAGTTTGTGTACCTTTTGTATACCTTTTCATGTGCCCAGAGTGCCTACATTTCCTAAAGAAATCACTGTCCTAAGGCTGAGTCAGACCACCTGTGCCAAGTCAGGTACAGGGCAGTGTTGCTCCCCATGAAATAGAATAAATTGTTGCTGGTAGAGCAGCTTCCTGTGAGGCTGTGGACAGCAGTTTTTTGTTTTGTTTTGTTTTTTGCTCCTTGTTAATTTTCCCTGCACTTTTGTGTCTCTCCTCTGTTTGACTGTTGTTTTTGGCTAATAAATGTCTTTTGTGCATGGACTTCTGCCTCCTGAGCCAATTCTTCAAGTCAACATCATTTTTTGACTCACCCCCAGTGCCGGACAATCCCACATCCATGCAGAATTACTACCAGTAATGTGACTGTTAAAGCCTCTTACTGCTCTGCAGACGCTCAGCCAGCTCCTCCTGCTTCATCCTCCTCAGGAAGTGCTGCGTGATCTGCAGAAAAGCCTCCCTGCTGCTCCTCCTCTGCTCCTCCTCCTCACCGTCCAACACCTCCTCACCCTCCCTCTGACTGTCTAAGCATTCTGAGTAATCTGGGTTCAGAAACCTCTGGATGTTTTTAAGCTCATTCTTTGTAAAGATTATGATGTTCTCCTCAAGCAGCTGGAAAAAAAAAAATATATATAGCTTTAGCTTCCATACAACAAATGGACTAAAAATCAAACAGAATATCACATTTCTCTTGTAGAGACTGAAAGTCCACTGAAGTGAATCATGAAAACCGCTGCATTCAGACTTGTTATTTTTTTCAGTTAGAGTTTCAGTTTCAGTTTTGCACATTTACACACCTTAAATATGGAGGCCAAGTCTGTTTGCTGCTGCTGGGCAGAATGACTGCCTGGAACCTCTGAACTCTGCTGGTGGGCTCTGGAAAAACATAATGTACACACACACACACACACACACACACACACACTGGTTACAAACACAATATCAACTCCCTGTTGTATCTCAATTCTATATCTCATGATTGTGGATCTGATAAAAGCACACCAATCTTTTTTACTATTAGTTTTAAATCATTACCTTTGATCACTAGCATGGTGTCCAACTTTGAATTCATTCAATCGATCCATAGATGCATCACTCTTCATGGACACACAGCTGGGTGCAGCAGCGTCTCCTCTCTCCTGCTGGACCCTGATGGAAACATATTATCTGTGTCTTTAAGAAAAAGACAAATTTTCTGTCTTAGGATACCAACACACTAATTTAATGGGCTCTATGTTACCGACCTGTGCACATAGTCTGCAGAGCATGGTGCAGGTGCATTTATAGTGTGTCCAAGTCCACTTTTGGTATTTTGACTGTTTAAAAAAGGCACCTGGTTCAAAAGGGTTATACTGAGTCTCTTCATTAGTCATGGCTGTGTTTTGGGTATAACATGTGGTAAAACAGTCAGAGCGCCCCCTATGTAGGCCACCATTACTATTCTGATAATGAGCTTCAAATAACAGAGCAAACTGCAGCACTGATTTCAGAGCTGCTTTTTGTTGCTCAGTCACTTTCAACTGCCTCAGCTCATTTTAAGAGCAACACACCCATGGAGCTCAGATGGAGACAAGAGACTTTGTTGTTTCCACAACATGGACGCTGGATGGGGAAATGACACCTGAGTCACTTGAAACTAGAAAACACAGAAGGATGTTTATCTTCAAAATGTACGAGATGATCCATAGACCAGACACTGTTCATGGGTGCAGAGGAGTCTGGTCTCTGCTGCTGGATCCTGACAGAAACATATTATGAACACTGTGTAAAAAAAGACTTTAGTTTCTCAGTCAGGGCACTAAGACAGTGAAGACTTACTTATCTTCAAAAGCATCTTTATCTTTAAATTGTGCACGATGATCCATAGACCAGGCACTCTTCATGGACACACAGCTGGGTGCAGAGGAGTCCGGTCTCTGCTGCTGGATCCTGACAGAAACATATTAGTGAAGCTATCTGCAGCCTGATGAAGAAGAGAGTTTCACTTTTTCAGTCATACTAACATAGCAATATAATGACTTGCCTATTTTCAGGGGCATTTTTATCTTTAAATGTTACAGGATGATCCATAGACCAGTCACTCCTCATGGACACACAGCTGGATGCAGGTTCAGGTTCAGGTGCAGAAGAGTCTGATCTCTCCTGCTGGATCCTGACAGAAACATCATAAACACAGTGATGGTGTTTGTAGGCTTATGGAGATTGTTTTATTTTCTTAGAAATGGAAACATACTAAGGACTTACTTCTTTTCAGAACCATTTTTATCTTTAAATGATATAGGATGATCCATAGACCAGTCGCTCCTCATGGACACACAGCTGGATGCAGGTTCAGGTTCAGGTTCAGGGGGGTCTGGTCTCAGAGTGGTTGTAGAGGCAGAGAACCTCCTCTTTCTCTCCTCACACCCATCCATCGCCAAGTCAACACCTTGACACAAACACACCGGGCTGATTCATTACAACAAGCTTTCTACAACAGGATATAACATTGTCTTCACTCTTAACTACAGGCTAACTCAGTGGTTCTCAACCTTTATGGTGGGAAAGACTCCCCAAACTGATACACATCCGGCCGTGGACCCATATTTCCCTCGTCTTCCCAGCCAGTCCTTCTGTACAACAACAGATCAGGATCCGGCTGGATTCAACACACCTCATTCCCACAAAATCCGCCAGAAACTTGGGTGTCATGATTGATGACCAACTGACTTTTGAGGATCATGTGGCCTTTGTGGCTCGCTTATGCCGATTTGCCCTGTACAACATCAGAAAAACCAGACCACACCTGTCTGAACATGCAGCACGACTCCAGGTACAGGCGCTCGTGATTTCATGCCTCGACTAGCAGCTCCTCACTGGCAGGGCTGCCGGCAGGCCCGCTCAAGCCTCTGCAGATGATCCAGAAGGCGGCGGAGCATTTGGTCTTCAACCAGCCAAAAACAGCTCACATCACTCCACTGCTCATATCCCTCCGCCGGCTCCCAGCTGCTGCTCGCATTAACCCTCCTGTTATGTTCAAATTTACAAACATCTTTTATGTTTGGGGTCAATTTGACCCCAGCAGTTTAAACCTCCACAAAATTATTATAACTTAAATTGTTACCAAAGTTATTGTGTCAGGTACTTTATGTTTCTTTGTTGACGACCTAAATAGCCCTTTAAATAAAACAATACTCCCCCCACACCCACTTATACCGTACATCTAGTATTCCTATCATGCGACTATGGAAAAATATGCAAATCACAATAACGCCTGGTGCCTCCAGCAGAACAAGGTCCTTGATCAGACTCTAGACTCTTCTCCTCTGTGGATCCCTCTCAATCTATAAGAGAAGGCTATAAACCAAGCTGCTTTGGGAACACCTTCTGACCGCAAAGACTGTGTATTCCCCGCCCCAAAGAAAGAAAGAAAACAAACTTCTTCCTCCATGCTTTCATCCGTCCTCTACCCATTCCCTCTCTGCTCTGCCTTGCAGCTCCTCTGTCCTTGGGACCAGAGCCAGAGCTTTATGGCTCTTCATGTTGTTGTTCTCTCCTGAACAGATCTTTACTTGTGCCGCTTTAAAATTTCATATGTATATCACTTTATCACTTGAACAGTTCAACATATCAATTGACAATTCTTCTTAAAAAGTCGAACGACCAGAATAGAATTTAACTGTACAGTCAACTAATTCAAAACACATTCATTTACAAAACACCATATTATATGTCCGAGAGGGGACAGAAAGAAGCCATGCTTATCTAGTCCTGCCCCTCCTTACTACTTCATTAGATTAAGTTTAAGTAATGGCCGCTTTACAATGCAAAACAAATAGCCTACCAGAGGCAAGCCAACTTAATGCCACAAAAAATAAAATATACTAAGTATGTACAATTCTCATTTTTCAAGCTCTCTCTTATACATGTCCATGATTGATTGTTTATAGATGCTTTTGAATTTTCTTATATGATTACTCCTTTTGGTTATTTCGTCCAAGCCATTCCAAAGCAGCACCCCACAAACAGAGATGCACATGCTTTTTCGAGTTGTGCGAACCTTTGGTTGTTTTAAATTCAGTGATCCTCTTAAACTGTAACCCCCATCTCTACCAGAGAACATGTTTAGTAGGTTTTCTAGCATCATCTTGTTAATTACCTTAAACATAATTTGCCCAGTTTTATATTTGACCATATCCATGAATTTCAGAGTGTGAGATTTTAAAAACAGAATCTTCTAGATAACCACTTGATGTACTATGCTTATGGCTCGTTTCTGCAATGTACATATCTTTTGTAGGTTGCTTTTGTAAGTATTTCCCCAGATTTCAACACAGTGTGACAGGTAAGGTTCAATAAGTGTGCAGTACAAGGTATGCAGTGCTTTCTGATTCAAGATGTGTCTTGTTTTACCCAGTATTCTGATACTTCTTGCTATCTTTGTGCACAAATACTTTATGTGAGGTTTCCAGCATAGTTTGTGATCTATTGTAATACCCAAGAACTTGTTCTCATATACTCTTTCTAATTCTACATTATTAATTTCCAAACAAAGTTTTGTGTTGATTTTTCAATTTCCAAATATGATGAACTTTGTTTTGTTCAGATTTAATGATAGCTTATTCTTATCGAACTAGCATTTTAATTTTTTTAATTCTGTCTTGGCTACATTGAAAAGTTTCTGCAGATCATCCCTAGAGCACAAAACATTTGTGTCGTCAGCAAAGACAACAAATTTCAGCATGTCAGATACTTTACAGATGTCATTTATATACAGAATAAATAATTTGGCGCCCAAAATTGACCCTTGTGGGACACTGTACAGAATATTTGCATGGCTTGATTTATATTGCCCTATCTGTACAAACTGCTGTCTATTACTGATGTAGCTTTTCAGCCAGTCCAGAGCAGCCCCTCTGATACCAAGTCTGTCCATTTTTTTCAATAAAATGTCATGATTAATTGTATCAAAGGCCTTCTTCAAGTCAATAAATATTCCCATTGCAAATTAATTTTTTTCTATACATGATGTTATCTCTTCTATCTCTTCTCTGTATCTCTTCACAATAATGGCCTGGTGCAGGTCTGTTTAAAAATAAATAAAGGCCTGCAGCGAATAGCCGCCTGGTTCTTTTAAAGTTGATTTTGCATATTAAACGCCCGGGCGATTAATTGGGGAAATACGGTATGTTACAAATTAGTAAAATTTATTTTAAAATTAACTCCTGAAAACTACGAGAACATATGGTGTGTCAACTAGTATGTCACCCTTAGTCAACTCAATTACCTTTCTAGGGTTACGTAGTTGATGGGTAACACAGTTGACATCATTGCTGTTTTCAGGCATTAAATCAGCATGACTGCCTCCAACCAAATACCACATGGCATTTTTGAGAAGGATTTTCTTAAACTATTACAGAAATAATTAAGTAAAATATTATTAACATAATTTAATAATGAGATTCGAGTAACACTGTTGACATTTGCTAAATGCTTCCTTGACTCAGAGACTACTTTATAAGAAATATTTAAGAAAAGGCAGAAAGAACATACCATGCAGCCTGCTGAGTGTCTTCTTGAGGATGAAATGACATCACAAGGTGAGGGTCATAGGATTTGGGTAAACCAGACCTTATTGGGAGTTTTTTTTTTTTTTTTTTTTTAAATGGGTAACTTAGTTGACAATGATTTTGGAGACACATATAAAAATGTTATTTTGCATATAATATTTTCTAGATTGACACAACATTTTTATCTGTCATCATTATCTCTACTTAATGAATGGGAAATTATCAAAATAAAAAAAAATAATATTTAACTGACAAATTAAATTCTTTATCTGTGTAGTAAGGGCAGTTGGTTCTGATATTGTCCAAAAGATTATAATCAGGATCTAAGTTTTGTTCAAACTCCCCCATTTATAGAGAAAGATCGAATGTTTGAGTCTGAATTGAGTCTGAATTGGCATCACTGGTATTTCTCCAGCTCGGTGACCTCTCTGATCACCAGCACCTTTGCCTCCTCTGGTGCTCCTTTCTGTTTTATGTAAACTGACTAACTGACACTGACAGTACTTACCAATAATTTGGATTTTTTTTTTTTTAAATCATCATGTTAATTTTGCGTCCAATGCCAGATGAAAATTAGGCCCCAATCAATTCTAATGACAATTTACATCTGCAAAAATCGAAAGTAGGTTATATTTTGAAAGACTTTAGTGTGCTCTGCAGCCATCCAGCAAGAAGCAGGAGCCAGTTCAACATTTCCAATGATCCCTGGCCAAGTCTTTACCTGCTCAGCTCTCATGCAGATCAGATCCCACAGACAGATCCTTCAGCTGCAGAGGAAACCCAGAAAGACGCTGCTTGTCTGTCCCGAGTGTGTTCACCTTTGATCAGGAGCTGCAAATATCACTTCCTCATATCGAGTCATGTGCTGTGAAGATGCTCGTTTCTTGTTTTGTTCATGCTTATCAGGATGCGGAGGAGACTGATAAGACGCGCACGTTTTATTGGGATCATCAACCGACTGCCGCTGTTTTTACTTTCACATTCAGCGTTTGGCTCCTGTTTTCTCTCTCTACCCCTCCCTCCTGCATCTCTCTCTCTCTCTCTCTCTCTCTCTCTCTCTCTCTCTCTCTCTCTCTCTCTCTCTCTCTCCGATCCGGATGTGAGTTATCCGGCTACAGACATCACCAGAGATCATTATGAATGTCTGGTTTGCGCTTAAAATTATCATTGCAGTCTCTGCACCCAAGCCCGGAGTGGCTAATCGGATTCGGGAGGACCGGGGCAATTCCCGGTAGGCCGGTCTGATGTTTGGGCCGCGAAGGCCGGTGTTCACTTTATTTTTTTGGGGCCGGTGTTCAGTCATGGCAGTAGGTTGATCACATATGCTGTTTACCGCTGTCCCTTGGCCGCCTCCGCCTCCACTCTTTTTTTTTTTTTTTTTTTTTTTTTTTGCAGACGCACCCTGACGTAACACGTCCGTGCACTCGTTCAGTGGTGTTTGAAAGATGGAAAATAGAAAGAGCGGAGAAGGCAAGAATTAAAAAGAGGAAAACTCTGGAAACAAACGCAGCCAAATCTGCTAAAAATTGGCAACTTTTTCATTAAAACGAGTTCGCCGTTTGAAACGGCAAATGAGGACGATGAAATGGGTAAGGCAAGATGTTGAACTTTGCCTCCAATCCAACGTTCAAGTTCATTAATTATCAAGTCAATGAATTGTGTGGCGTTGTGGCATATAACATAACGTTATATAATTTAAATAATAGTATGATGCGACGCCACATAACTGGGAAACTTTGTCTTGTAGCCCCTCAGAGTCAGAAGCAAGATCCAGCACCAAGCGCCAGCCATGAGCCCACAAGTCCAGAGTGGGCAGGCAGGATTGCTCATTGAGAGAATAGCCTCTTGTTAGAATTAATATAATGAAGAGTATGGTGTAGACCTGCTCTATATGAAAAGTGTCCTGAGATGCTGGATGATTCAGCACTACATTAATGAAACTGACCTGAACTGATCAGAAGGCTTTGGAAAAAGGGGAGATTTGTGCTGAGAATTATGACAATTTTTAAAATGTGATTTGGTGTCAGAAGCAGAGCCAGGAGCCAGTAGTGATGAGGGGGATTGCTCCTGTCAGTATGGAAGGAACAGGTGAGCTGTTGTAACAGAGTGTGTGAACATGCAAGCATTAGTTCCAATATAACCACTTTCTATGTCCAAATGATAGCAGTGTTTTTATCTCTCTCTCTCTCTCTCTCTCTCTTTCTGCCCTGCATATCTCCCCCGCTCATTTTTTTTCAAAAATTGCCAAAGCCAATAACAAGTAAGGAAAATACAGTAAGTGACATTTAGTGGAACAAGAAAGACATAGACAATAACAGATTAAACATTTTCATTCACAAATCCACCTCTGTCTCTCTCTCTCTCTCTCTCTCTCTGTAAAATTACTATTGGAATGACAAATAGGCGTTTGTATTTGCAGAACAGGCATCACATGAAGGATAATAAGTCAGTACATATTCATATCCAGAATCACAGCATGAGCACATGGAAAGAACAATGAAACAACAACAACAGCTAATGATTACGATGCGTGTGATGTTGCATGTGGTCACAATCATGGAAACATGCAGGAAGGAATGTGTTCATGTATCAAATACCCCCCCCCCCACCAACACACACACACACGCACACACACACACACACACACACACACACACGCACACACACACACTTTCTCTTTGAGTCACACCAGATCACAGAAATTCCCCCCTCACTGGTCTCCTGTGAACGACAGTGAAGAAAAATGCTATAAACCACAAAATTTGCATTTGAAAACGTGGAGGCTGAGGCCTGAAACGATGATGATTCCGCTCTTCTTTCTCAGAATTTCCATGTACTCAAATGACCAAAATATCAAACAACAGAGGTCTTTTCCATAATGTGGCCTTTAGGATTGTAGGAGGGAAAAAGAATGCATAATGGAATAAAGAAATTGGGCCATAGCGTTATATGTCTCCATGACATAGCCTATTTGATTAAAAAAAAAAAAAAAAAAAAAAAAAAAAAAATCCCCAATGAATTGCACGTTTTAAATTCACCACTGATATTTCTCCCTTCCCATCTTCTCATGGAAAATATAGAAATATAGTGCTTATTTATCTATAAACTGGTTAACTGAGTTATTTATGGTTCATTGTATTGTGCATTGTGTTTTTTCAGTACGTGTAATTGTGATTTCTGATTGTTATACACAAGTTACCATCAATTTTATTACTATTTTCATCAATAGTAATAAAATTGAAAATTGAAAATTGATCGTTGGTCGTGATGAAGGCTGATAGACTGAAATGTTGACCCAATAAACAGCAGAGCTTTAATGTGAGTGCGGGAGCAAGTTGTGATTGTTTTGCAGTGAATGTGTCTGGGGATTTGCTCCTAGCACCACCCACTTCAGGAGAATGTGCACGTTGATCAAGCTTTTATGTGCCATGCCTGACAACGTGATTGAGATAAGGTACTTTATACAGTGGAATACCCCCGTTTATACCCCCCTCTGTCTCTAATATCAGGACAGAGAGAGGGCGGGCATTGTCAGGTCTCTCCACCTCGCTGGTTTCCTGGAAGACGTTGCCTGAATACAGTGGCGCACTCAGGCTGTTTGAAGGGCAGGGGCCAAAAAAAAAAAAAAAAAAAAAAATAGGCACCAGTGTTTTAACTGTCAATATGTGGACGTGGTGAGGCCGCGTGGTGCTTAGGAACAAAAATTGACTGTCCAGAATTATAAACATGGCCAGTAAAAATGATTGGGAAAGAGCAAAAAATCACTGGCATGTATATAGAAAATGCAGGTCAATCAATCAATCAATCAATCTTTATTTGTAGAGCACTTTTCATACATGACATGTAGCACAAAGTGCTTTACATGTTAAAAACACCCCCCGCCCCCCTCCCCACCCCAACCTCTAAACCCCCACCCCACGATTCTCTCTTATATACACACATAGATACACACACACACACGCACACACACACTCGCACACACACAGACACACACAGACACACACAGACACACACACACACGCACACGCACACACACACACACATACACACACATAATGTTTGTTTGGCTGAGTACAGAGGAACCAGGTCAGGAAGCGCTGCCATCTGCGCTGGGGGCTGCCCACGGCCCAGGCCAGGACGCCACAGCTCAGGGGCCCACCAAGCCACAGGTAGGCAGAGGACCCATGGCACTGCAGCGGGGCACCGCCACAGAGCCACAGAGCCCCCATCCACCCCAGCTGGTGTGCCCCACGAGAAGAGACATCCCAGCCCCAGCCGAGAACAGCCCCCAGCGCAGAGGGCCCCCACTGAGGAAACACTGGATATATGGGATAAAAGTATGAAAACATATAAAATAAGAATATAAAAAAGTATATAGAGAAATAAAAACATATAAAGTAAAAATATATAAGAATATCAGTAAAAGCTAAAATAAGCATGTATAAACATATAAGAACATTTAGGTAAGAGCCAAAACAAAAGGTATAGGGTATAAAAAGAACATTAAATAAAAAGTCAGGTTAAAAGGAAGAGCATATTAAGAGCATGGGTTAAAAGCCAAATTAAAGAGGTGGGTCTTGAGCCTATTTTTAAAAATATCCACGTTCTCTGCGGCCCTCAGGTCCTCCGGCAGGCTGTTCCACAATCGGGGGCCATAAAACTGGAAAGATGCCTCACCGTGTGTTCGTGTTTTAACTCTGGGAATACATAACAGGCCGGTGTCAGAGGACCTGAGGGCCGCAGAGAACGTGGATATTTTTAAAAATAGGCTCAAGACCCACCTCTTTAATCATAACGTAAAAGCAATTCAGAACGATAAGAAGGCCCAAGACCCCTAAGACATTTAAAAACTATTAAGAGAACCTTAAAATCGATCCTGAAACATACAGGGAGCCAATGCAGTGATTCTAAAACCGGTGTAATATGCGCCTGCCTTCTGGTCCTCGTCAGCACACGTGCAGCTGAGTTCTGTAGAAGTTGTAAATTTGTGATGTTTCTTTTAGGAAGACCAGAAAGCAGGGCATTGCAATAGTCAATACGACTGGAGATAAAAGCATGCATCAGCATCTCTGTATTTGCCCGAGAGAGAAACGGGCGGACTCTGGCTATGTTCTTTAAATGATAAAATCCTGTTTTTGTAACATTTTTAATGTGTGGAATAAAATTGAGCTCAGAGTCAAAAATGACGCCCAGATTTTTTACGTGATTGGATGGATTTAAAGACAGTGTTTGTAGTTTTGGTAAAAGTTTCACTCTCTGGGCCTCAGGACCGATGATTAAAACTTCAGTTTTGTCCTGGTTGAGCTGCAGGAAATTTTCTGCCATCCAGGACTTGATGTCTAAAATACAGTTAAAAAGGGCATCCAGTGGCCCTGTGTCATCAGGAGACAAGGAAATATACAGCTGTGTGTCATCAGCATAGCTGTGGAAATTGATCCCATGTCTCCTGATGACACTGCCAAGTGGGAGCATATATAAATTAAAAAGAATGGGGCCTAAAATTGATCCTTGGGGCACACCACATTTTATCTCATGTATTCTTGAGGAGCACGTATCCAAGCTTACCAGGAATTTTCTCGCTGTGAGATAGGAAGTGAACCACTTAAAAACAGTGCCAGAGAGGCCGACCAGGTGTCTGAGTCTATTTAAGAGAATAGTGTGATCTACTGTATCGAAAGCAGCGCTTAGATCCAGTAGTTGTGTGTGTCCAAATTGCACCTGAGGTCATTAACAATTTTTAACAGTGCAGTCTCTGTACTGTGATTCATCCTAAAACCAGACTGAAACTTCTCAAAGATTGAGTGATTAATTAAAAAATCATTCAGCTGAATAAAAACATTTTTTTCTAAAATTTTACTTAAAAATGGTAAGTTGGATACTGGTCTGTAATTATTAAGAATGCTGGGATCCAAATTGTTCTTCTTCAGAGGAGGCCTCACTACAGCTGTTTGAAAAGCTGCAGGGAAGACACCTGTCTGAAGAGAAGAATTGACAATGTTTAAAAGCTCAACTTCAAAGAATCCATAAAATGTTTTAAAAAGTGATGTTGGGATCGGGTCTAAAAGGCAGGTTGTTGGTTTGACTTGGTGAAACAAAAAGACGGAAACAAAAAGACGGAAATAATGTGTCTGATCCTGTTCATCCCCTCTTTAAAGAATTCATAAAACAGCCTTCGGGAGGCGCTAAGGGGCCGCTGCAGCAACCAAGAACATTTGCAAAAAGTCTTTCATCCCAAATGCAGTAACTCTGCTGAGCTGGTAAACACTGTTCCCACTGGAACTGTGTCTGTTATTGTTGTTTGTGCTCTGCATGTCGTGTTCTTTATCATTTGCAAATATATCGTGATCTAATTTGTCGGGTGTTTTAACCAACTTGTGAAGCCAAAGACAAATTTCCACATCTGTGGAGGATAAAGATTATCTATGTCTGAACACAGAGGCAGCTACAAGCATTTGTTTCACACACACACACTCACACATAGTCCACTCTTAACTAAAAAGCAACTTTAAAGTCCAAATTATTTTAAAGTAACTCCCTTGTGGAATGATTTTTACATTTCTGCTTGATGTCAAAATTGTGGTCATCGTAAAATCAGCTAAGCAACATGCCTGTTAAGTTCGCTCGCAAATGAGATGGCTGGTAAGTTGTAAACACCACTGCAATGTGCCCCTCTCTGTCTTCTCTCTCCTCTGGGTGGAGTAAACGTGTCTGATATCAGAGCTGAAGTCAGTCCCATGTGACTGTAAACACCGACTGTGAAGCTGGAGCTACAGTAAAAGAACAATCTCTCCCTGCCCTTCCTTTCCGTTCAACCTCACTGTTTTCCTCTGCAATGTTAACCAAAATGAACAAAGTGAAGAAATTTCATCAAATGTTAACTGTGGACTAAGTTTGTGTTTTATAGGGCGCTGCAAAGTTTAGCAATCCAATTTATTCATTTATTTTTTATTTAGGTGCCCACATTCACTTAAATAACATATAAAACTACAAAATTTCCATTAATGACTGAAAAGGTGTAGGTGTAAATAACCTTGAAATTTGAGCTAGAGCCCTGGCAGAATCAAAATGTACAGATTCACATTGTTGCTTTGTATATTGCAGTGTGATTAGACTGAACCACAACCTGCCATCTACTCCAAGTGTATCTGGACGCATCACATCATCTCATTGGTCAAGATGTCCATCAAAGTCCAGAGGCACCACATGCCAACTATATCAAACCTTGGATTGCAAAACAACAGAGAGTGAAAGGATTCTTTGAGTGTCTATGTTTCAAAAGGATCACTGGCATGAAGGAACTTGTCATCCAGTGAGGAATAAAAAAAAAACATTGTGTCTCTTTAAATCAGCTCTGTTAATATGAGAGCCGATGCATGTGACATTATTGCCCTTGTATTGCTCCTTATCTGTGTTTTTGTTAATTAATAATCAGGTAGCCTGGACAGCTGGGCTGCCAAACACAGAAAGTATACATCACATTACACAAATGCACAATACACATTGCAGAGTGTCTGGTTATGATCAGCGTGCACATAGAGGATATTTCCATGTCCTGTACACGTATAGAAAATAGGAAATAAGGCACAAGGAGTCAGGTGGCGAGAGAGAGAGAGAGAGCAAGTGTATGTGTCTGTATGTCTGCGTGTGTGTGTGTGTGTGTGTGTGTGTGTGTGTGTGTGTGTGTGTGCGCGCGTGTGTGCAAGGTTCGTTTGATCAAGAGGGGCTGGATGACATTGATTTGCAGAGTTAAATTAGACAGCACCGTTCCTTTCCTCACACACTCTGAATAATTCAAGCTCTTTATCCAGATCTTTATTTCGAGTTTTTAAGGGGAGTTTCTTTGTGGTTCCTGAACTTTCTCGGGGCCAGTGAGCCGTGGACGGAGTGAGGAACCACGACTGGCTTCCTGACAGTTTCTCCTGACCTCTCCTGACCGGGCTTTCATGTTCTGATCTTGTCTTTCAGCTCTTTCCAACTACATGTCTTGATGTGGCTGGAGCTATTCCCAGACGACACACTGAAAACAATAAGCATTTGCCAAAGGATGGTTAATTGTCGCCACCTAGTGGTTGAATCACATCAGTCATCTGCCGCTTAACTTGTTTTTTGTTTTTGTTTTTTTTATGCAAGCAGTCTTCCTGAGAATGAGAAACAGACATACTTCACTGATCCCTGAAAGGAAACTGGGTCAGTTGCAGTTGCTCAGATTCTCAAGAAAGAATTTAAATTACGAAATAATAAGAAATACAAAGAAATACTAAATATAAAAATATATGCTTTACAATTTTTTTTTTTTTAAAGTATGTGCTTTATGTACAAGTTTCATCATGTGTATGTGCATTCTGTGCATTAAGTCTGAATATGTGCATCAATCCTATAAAATATCACAACAGTAAACACAGAAATAAGAAACTGAGCATATGTAAAAAAGTGTACACAGGGAACTGCTGAACGGTTGTAAAGTCCTACAGTTATAAATTATTGCATAGTTAAATGGTAAAATCAACAGTTTAAATATGATACAGTTATGCAGACCATTAACTCTGACTGTCTGAAAAGTCTAATGTCTAATGTATGTAGCGTGTTAACCGACATGTTTTATATTTTACTGTATTTACTGTCTATGCTCCGTTTTTTATTCTTGTATTGAGCTAACCTATGTTATTTTTCTGTAGATATATGTTTCTCTCACTGAAGCTGTAAGAAAATGAATTTCCAAATTTGGGATCAATAAAATACATTTTTCTATCTGTCTATGTAACGATTTATGTAAGAGATACATCAAAACCATTTTATATATTTCTATAATTATAATGTATGCAAAGCTTTTCATTCTTGTATTGAGCTATTCTATGTCTTTATTCATTGGGTTGATTTTTTTATAGATATGTAGTATATAGCATATAGTCAGTACATCTATTAATCTATCTATATCTATTACAAGAGACACTCTATGTCAAAATCATATGCAGTTCAAACATTTTTTTTATTGAACTGAAGATAAATGCAAAATGGTTCAAGACTTTAAACAATGAGAGGAGATGATGGAAAAGGTAAAAAGATTGTTAAGATGTGTTGGGCAAAAAAGGAAGTCACTTCTTCTTAAAGGGCTTGGCCAAACATTTCAGCACACGTGAGCAGATCCTTTTGACGGGGTTCTTGTGCCTTTTGGGAGGAAGGGGAGATCTGTTTTCATCGTCGACAGCTTCACAGCTTCGCACTGGAGTGGCATCGTGACTGTCTTCGGCGCTGTTCGATACACAGCACAGCCTCTTCAGTCCTTTCCAAAATCTGCTCATAGCACTGTTGGCTTGTGCCTTATCTTTGCAGCTGTCTGCTTTGTGCAAAATGTATGCCTGCAGATGATTTACGAAGGCCTTGGCAACTAATTGGTCAAAAGCTGGATCCTGCGATTCCATGTGTTTATAAAGCGCACTCTCAGAACCAAACTCTTCACGCAAATTGTTGTACAAAGCATCGTGCATCTTCTGCCAAGTAGGCAACTTGGAGTAGCTGGGGATATCAATGCTGTTCAGTTCTTCCAGCGTCTTGGCAGACAGCTGGTTCATAATGCCATCAAAGTCTATTTTTAACATTGATCGCGTTTTGTCTCTGCAGATAGTAAAAATCAGCTTGACAAACACTGCAATCATAAGTTCTGTCAATTTTTTGTAAGTCTTTGACATCAGTGTTGCAGCAGAGGTGTTTGGCTCACCATCTGCTGGGAACAAGTTGTCGACAAATGACGCGAAAGCCTCGGGGGAAAGTTCCTCTTGTCGTGCTTGGTGATCAAGAGAAGCCAGGGTGCCGACTGAGTGCCGAGTCTCGTCGAGGGACTCTGAGCTCAACCACAGGACACTCTGCTGCAAAAACCGACTCACCTCGTCCTCTGTCACAATGTAAAAGAGCCCATCCTCTGTTACCTCTGTGTTTAAAACAACAGAGTCAGGTGTAGCTTCTTTCACTGGAATGGAGGGAATTTTATCGCCTTTTGGACTCATCAAATGGTACACATTATCAGTGAGATTCTTTGAAAATGTTTTCAGTCCATCACCGGCAATGAACTGCTCTAGCCTTTTGTGGACAGATGATACACGGCCGTCCGTCTCTGCTTGCTCCGCCATCTCTGCCACCAGACTGTTAATGGTCCCAGCCAGTGTTTCTACGCAGCTGTGTTGGTCCACACAGTCGCCTTTGAACGTGCCTTTACTACAACATTGATCAGCTTTGGCTTTGATAATTGTTGCGGTCTTGTGGCCTTTGTGGTGTGATTTCAGTTTAACAAAATGTGTGCTGTCAAACTTGCCCCTGAGACTTTGCACCATGCGGAAGATGTACTTCTTGGCAAAGTAGAAAAATTTCCTTTGTTGTTCTTGGTGCAGACTCACAACAGTGTCTTCTGGTTCAGGGAAGTCACAGTATGTAGGTTCAGGACATGGAGAAGGGGCACCTGATGCAAGACAGAAGTCCAGTGATACAGAGCTGCAGGGTGAGGGAGTGGGACTTGAACACTCAGCAGTGTCACTTTCAGCTCTGGGTTCTGTGAAGTGTTTGAGCATGTTCACAGCATTATCTATGATATTATTCAAAGCTTCAGTGGAAGAGACACAACCTCTTATATAAATCAGGGGCTCATCTGAGCACCCTGTTGGGGTTTGGAAAGCAGTCGACACTGCAGAATTCACCTTCTGTGTCACCTCCCTTCCAATGAGCTGGGTGAAGTTTTCTGAGTGCTCTGTTGTCTGCTCCTTCATGTCAAAGCCCAGAGCAAAACACCTCACAAGTGAATTGCCAAGGGCAGCACAGGTCCACTCTTCCTGCATTGTGAAGTGCTGGCCGTGCTCACGGATGTACCTGTGAACCATCGGCAGCACGGCAACCAGGATTTCTGTGGACACCTGCTGAATTATCTCCATGCACAAATTAGCAAGGAAGGTCCTGGATTCATTGTCCAAGGTGCCTTGTCGAATCATCTCCCGCTGGCTGCAGGTGAGATCCAGATAGACCAATTGGACCAGTGGAGAGAGTGTCTCTGGTCTGGTAAGCGGTATGACCAGACTGGATTGTGGGTCTCCAGCCTGGTCATGCTGCCTGGAAGTGTTCGCCATGTGGATGGAAAGATAAATGTGTGTGTGCGAGGGTTTGGTCTTGTCTGATGAGTTCCAGAGAAGACACAGCTCGACCCCCGCCGCGGCCGTTCTTTTACAGACTCCGTCCCGATGATGTCACGGACAAACATGACGTCACAGTGACAGCGCAGAACGTGTCAAATGAGATTCTTTTTTTGCTGCAACTGAAACAAGGATTCAGGTGACAACAGCAACAACATAAATCATATTAACAATATCTTTATAATAATAGTAATAATAATAATAATATAAATCATCATAACAACAACAATACAATAATAAAAAATAGTAATAATAATAACAGAGGCAATGGGAATGAGGATCAGTACCTGGAAGTCGGAGGCCACGGTTCTCTGCGGTTTTCTGCCGGGAAAGGGTGTAGAGGAGCGGGAGTCCAGCAGGCGGATCGCGGCAGCGGCAGCAGCTCTGCGGCCGCTGGGCCGGATGATGGAGGGTCTCCTCCGCATCGTGGCCGGGCGCCGGAGAGGAGTCGGTCTGGACGGACATCTTCAGCCTGTTGCCACCGAGACGGCTCCGGATAAGCGGCAGAAAATGGATGGATGGATGGGTAATACTAATAACAATAACTAATTTTTTTCTGAACCAAAGTTGCTGAGTTTAGAAGTACATAACAGAAGAAGACTGTGTTTTTTGTTTGTTTGTTTGTTTGTTTTTGTTTTCCTGTGTGAAGAAGTTTGTGCTACATGTATTTGTATTAAAAGTGCTATATAGCCTAAATAATGTCTGACTGACTGATTGATTGATTGGTTGATTGACTGATAGAGAAAACACAAAGTTGCCAGTTAGCAGGGCAATCAATATCAATATAGATCAATATAGAAAATATAGTAAAATGACTTAAGAAATAGGACCAAAACAGTAGCATAAGACCCCAAAACACATTAAAATATACAATTTTTTCAGAAATTTTGCTAAACATAATGTGATACAAAGAAACAGGACTATACATTAAATAATATAATAAAAATAAATAATATAATAAAATTAAAATTTCAATAAAAAACAGAATACTTTGATATGAAATCCGCATAGAAAAGTCACACATTAGTTATTCCTCTTTAAGGATTTCACTGCATAGGCTGACAGTTTTGTTACTTTTTTCCTGTTGGCTATGGGTTTAATAGTTTGTTATATTCTTTAAATGCATACAAAAAATTCAATTGAGCTAGGTTGGCCATGAACTCAGGATTGGACTTATCATATTTATTATATGTAAAGACATATTTCCTTTCAATTGCAGTAGTGTCTTCTTTATCAGGTCCACTGTACAGTCTAATACAGTACAGCTCAGCAGCGCTGCCATTAATTCTACCTTTTAAGAAAGTTTAGAATGTGAAGTTTGTGTTGACATTGTGGAGAATGTGTCAATTTAATTCTATGTTTATTAATGAAGTTGTAGTTTGCAGAGGTCTTGTACTGGACTACATTATAGTGAGATGTGTTTCAGATTTTTTGTCCCTCTCTATTTATATACAATGAGGGAGGACAGAATAGTGGAAACAGCTAAACTGAATGAACACCTCTATTATTGTGACAAGAAGAAAAGTTGAGCATTACAGGCAACAGGAAAGGAAACTGTGGCTCAACAGGTGGACTGGATTGTATTAAACTGTACAAGTGGACATAATAAAGCGGGGGAGTGGGATCACTGACATGAAGGAACTTGTCATTCAGTGAGGAATAAAAAAAAAAACATGTCTCTTTAAATCAGCTGTTACTATGAGAGCCGATGCATGCAACATTATTGCCCTTGTATTGCTCCTTATCTGTGTTTTTGTTAATTAATAATCAGGTAGCCAGGACAGCTGGGCTGCCAAACACAGAAAGTATACATCACATTACACAAATGCACAATACACATTGCAGAGTGTCTGGTTATGATCAGCGTGCACATAGAGGATATTTCCATGTCCTGTACACGTATAGAAAATAGGAAATAGGCACAAGGAGTCAGGTGGAGAGAGAGAGAGAGAGAGAGCAAGTGTATGTGTCTGTATGTCTGCACGTGTGTGTGTGTGTGTGTGTGTGTGTGTGTGTGTGTGTGTGCATGTGTGCAAGGTTCGTTTGATCAAGAGGGGCTGGATGACATTGATTTGCAGAGTTAAATTAGACAGCACCGTTCCTTTCCTCACACACTCTGAATAATTCAAGCTCTTTATCCAGATCTTTATTTCGAGTTTTTAAGGGGAGTTTCTTTGTGGTTCCTGAACTTTCTCGGGGCCAGTGAGCCGTGGACGGAGTGAGGAACCACGACTGGCTTCCTCACAGTTTCTCCTGACCTCTCCTGACCGGGCTTTCATGTTCTGATCTTGTCTTTCAGCTCTTTCCAACTACATGTCTTGATGTGGCTGGAGCTATTCCCAGATGACACACTGAAAACAATAAGCATTTGCCAAAGGATGGTTAATTGTCGCCACCTAGTGGTGGAATCACATCAGTCATCTGCGGCTTAACTTGTTTTTTGTTTTTTTTTTTTTATGCAAGCAGTCTTCCTGAGAATGAGAAACAGACATACTTCACTGATCCCTGAAAGGAAACTGGGTCAGTTGCAGTTGCTCAGATTCTCAAGAAAGAATTTAAATTACGAAATAATAAGAAATACAAAGAAATACTAAATATAAAAATATATGCTTTACAATTTTTTTTTTTTTAAAGTATGTGCTTTATGTACAAGTTTCATCATGTGTATGTGCATTCTGTGCATTAAGTCTGAATATGTGCATCAATCCTATAAAATATCACAACAGTAAACACAGAAATAAGAAACTGAGCATATGTAAAAAAGTGTACACAGGGAACTGCTGAACGGTTGTAAAGTCCTACAGTTATAAATTATTGCATAGTTAAATGGTAAAATCAACAGTTTAAATATGATACAGTTATGCAGACCATTAACTCTGACTGTCTGAAAAGTCTAATGTCTAATGTATGTAGCGTGTTAACCGACATGTTTTATATTTTATTGTATTTACTGTCTATGCTCCGTTTTTTATTCTTGCATTGAGCTAACCTATGTCATTTTTCTGTAGATATATGTTTCTCTCACTGAAGCTGTAAGAAAATGAATTTCCAAATTTGGGATCAATAAAATACATTTTTCTATCTGTCTATGTAACGATTTATGTAAGAGATACATCAAAACCATTTTATATATTTCTATAATTATAATGTATGCAAAGCTTTTCATTCTTGTATTGAGCTATTCTATGTCTTTATTCATTGGGTTGATTTTTTTTATAGATATGTAGTATATAGCATATAGTCAGTACATCTATTAATCTATCTATATCTATTACAAGAGACACTCTATGTCAAAATCATATGCAGTTCAAACATTTTTTTTTATTGAACTGAAGATAAATGCAAAATGGTTCAAGACTTTAAACAATGAGAGGAGATGATGGAAAAGGTAAAAAGATTGTTAAGATGTGTTGGGCAAAAAAGGAAGTCACTTCTTCTTAAAGGGCTTGGCCAAACATTTCAGCACACGTGAGCAGATCCTTTTGACGGGGTTCTTGTGCCTTTTGGGAGGAAGGGGAGATCTGTTCTCATAGTCGACAGCTTCACAGCTGCGCGTTGGAGTGGCATCGTGACTGTCTTCGGTGCTGTTCGATACACAGCACAGCCTCTTCAGTCCTTTCCAAAATCTGCTCATAGCACTGTTGGCTTGTGCCTTATCTTTGCAGCTGTCTGCTTTGTGCAAAATGTATGCCTGCAGATGATTTACGAAGGCCTTGGCAACTAATTGGTCAAAAGCTGGATCCTGCGATTCCATGTGTTTATAAAGCGCACTCTCAGAACCAAACTCTTCACGCAAATTGTTGTACAAAGCATCGTGCATCTTCTGCCAAGTAGGCAACTTGGAGTAGCTGGGGATATCAATGCTGTTCAGTTCTTCCAGCGTCTTGGCAGACAGCTGGTTCATAATGCCATCAAAGTCTATTTTTAACATTGATCGCGTTTTGTCTCTGCAGATAGTAAAAATCAGCTTGACAAACACTGCAATCATAAGTTCTGTCAATTTTTTGTAAGTCTTTGACATCAGTGTTGCAGCAGAGGTGTTTGGCTCACCATCTGCTGGGAACAAGTTGTCGACAAATGTCGCGAAAGCCTCGGGGGAAAGTTCCTCTTGTCGTGCTTGGTGATCAGGAGAAGCCGGGGTGCCGACTGAGTGCCGAGTCTCGTCGAGGGACTCTGAGCTCAACCACAGGACACTCTGCTGCAAAAACCGACTCACCTCGTCCTCTGTCACAATGTAAAAGAGCCCATCCTCTGTTACCTCTGTGTTTAAAACAACAGAGTCAGGTGTAGCTTCTTTCACTGGAATGGAGGGAATTTTATCGCCTTTTGGACTCATCAAATGGTACACATTATCAGTGAGATTCTTTGAAAATGTTTTCAGTCCATCACCGGCAATGAACTGCTCTAGCCTTTTGTGGACAGATGATACACGGCCGTCCGTCTCTGCTTGCTCCGCCATCTCTGCCACCAGACTGTCAATGGTCCCAGCCAGTGTTTCTATGCAGCTGTGTTGGTCCACACAGTCGCGTTTGAACATGCCTTTACTACGACTTTGATCAGCTTTGGCTTTGATAATTGTTGCGGTCTTGTGGCCTTTGTGGTGTGATTTCAGTTTAACAATCTGTTTGCTGTCAAACTTGCCCCTGAGACTTTGCACCATGCGGAAGATGTGCTTTTTGACAAAGTGGGAAAATTTCCTTCGTTGTTCTTGTTGCAGACTCACAACTGTGTCTTCTGGTTCAGGGAAGTCACAGTATGTAGGTTCAGGACATGGAGAAGGGGCACCTGATGCAAGACAGAAGTCCAGTGATACAGAGCTGCAGGGTGAGGGAGTGGGACTTCGACACTCAGCAGTGTCACTTTCAGCTCTGGGTTCTGTGAAGTGTTTGAGCATGTTCACAGCATTATCAATGATATTATTCAAAGCTTCAGTGGAAGAGACACAACCTTTTATATAAATCAGGGGCTCCTTTGAGCACCCTTTTGGGGTTTGGAAAGCAGTCGACACTGCAGAATTCACCTTCTGTGTCACCTCCCTTCCAATGAGCTGGGTGAAGTTTTCTGAGTGCTCTGTTGTCTGCTCCTTCATGTCAAAGCCCAGAGCAAAACACCTCACAAGTGAATTGCCAAGGGCAGCACAGGTCCACTCCTCCTGCATCGTGAAGTGCTGGCCGTGCTCACGGATGTACCTGTGAACCATCGGCAGCACGGCGACCAGGATTTCTGTGGACACCTGCTGAATTATCTCCATGCACAAATTAGCAAGGAAGGTCCTGGATTCATTGTCCAAGGTGCCTTGTCGAATCATCTCCTGCTGGCTGCAGGTGAGATCCATAAGGACCGATCGGACCAGTGGAGAGAGTGTCTCTGGTCTGGTAAGCGGTATGACCAGACTGGATTGTGGGTCTCCAGCCTGGTCATGCTGCCTGGAAGTGTTCGCCATGTGGATGGAAAGATAAATGTGTGTGTGCGAGGGTTTTGGTCTTGTCTGATGAGGTCCAGAGAAGACACAGCTCGACCCCCCCCCGCGGCCGTTCTTTTACAGAGTCCGTCCCGATGATGTCACGGACAAACATGACGTCACAGTGACAGCGCAGAACGTGTCAAATGAGATTCTTTTTTTTGCTGCAACTGAAACAAAGATTCAGGTGACAACAGCAACAACATAAATCATATTAACAATATCTTTATAATAATAGTAATAATAATAATAATATTAATCATCATATCAACAACAATACAATAATAAAAAATAGTAATAATAATAACAGAGGCGATGGGAATGAGGATCAGTACCTGGAAGTCGGAGGCCACGGTTCTCTGCGGTTTTCTGCCGGTAAAGGGTGTAGAGGAGCGGGAGTCCAGCAGGCGGATCGCGGCAGCGGCAGCAGCTCTGCGGCCGCTGGGCCGGATGATGGAGGGTCTCCTCCGCATCGGCCGGGCGCCGGAGAAGAGTCGGTCTGGACGGACATCTTCGGCCTGTTGCCACCGCGACCCGGCTCCGGATAAGCGGCAGAAAATGGATGGATGGATGGGTAATACTAATAACAATAACTAATTTTTTTCTGAACCAAAGTTGCTGAGTTTAGAAGTACATAACAGAAGAAGACTGTTTTTTTTTTGTTTGTTTGTTTGTTTTTGTTTTCCTGTGTGAAGCAGTTTGTGCTACATGTATTTGTATTAAAAGTGCTATATAGCCTAAATAATGTCTGACTGACTGATTGATTGATTGGTTGATTGACTGATAGAGAAAACACAAAGTTGCCAGTTAGCAGGGCAATCAATATCAATATAGATCAATATAGAAAATATAGTAAAATGACTTAAGAAATAGGACCAAAACAGTAGCATAAGACCCCCAAAACACATTCAAATATAAAATGTTTTCAGAAATTTTGCTAAACATAATGTGATACAAAGAAACAGGACTATACATTAAATAATATAATAAAAATAAATAATATAATAAAATTAAAATTTCAATAAAAAACAGAATACATTGATATGAAATCCGCATAGAAAAGTCACACATTAGTTATTCCTCTTTAAGGATTTCACTGCATAGGCTGACAATTTTATTACTTTTTTCCTATTGGCTATGGGTTTAATAGTTTGTTATATTCTTTAAATGCATACAAAAAATTCAATTGAGCTAGGTTGGCCATGAACTCAGGATTGGACTTATCATATTTATTATATGTAAAGACATTTTTCCTTTCAGTTGCAGTAGTGTCTTCTTTATCAGGTCCACTGTACAGTCTAATACAGTTCAGCTCAGCAGCGCTGCCATAAATTCTAACTTTTAAGAAAGTTTATAATGTGAAGTTTGTGTTGACATTGTGGAGAATGTGTCAATTTAATTCTGTGTTTATTAATGAAGTTGTAGTTTGCAGAGATCTTGTACTGGACTACATTAAACTGGGAGGCGTTTCTAATTATTTGTCCCTCTCAATTTATATACAATGAAGGAGGACAGAATAGTGGAAACAGCTAAACTGAATGAACACCTCTATTATTGTGACAAGAAGAAAAGTTGAGCATTACAGGCAGCAGGAAAGGAAACTCTGTGGCTCAACAGGTGGATTGGATCGTATTAAACTGTACAGGTGGACATAATAAAGCGGGGGAGTGGGATCACTGGCATGAAGGAACTTGTCATTCAGTGAGGAATAAAAAAAAAAAACGTGTCTCTTCAAATCAGCTGTTACTATGAGAGCCGATGCATGCAACATTATTGCCCTTGTATTGCTCCTTATCTGTGTTTTTGTTAATTAATAATCAGGTAGCCAGGACAGCTGGGCTGCCAAACACAGAAAGTATACATCACATTACACAAATGCACAATACACATTGCAGAGTGTCTGGTTATGATCAGTGTGCACATAGAGGATATTTCCATGTCCTGTACACGTATAGAAAATAGGAAATAGGCACAAGGAGTCAGGTGGAGAGAGAGAGAGAGAGAGCAAGTGTATGTGTCTGTATGTCTGCATGTGTGTGTGTGTGTGTGTGTGTGTGTATGTGTGTGTGTGTGTGTGTGTGTGTGTGTGTGTGTGTGCGTGTGTGCAAGGTTCGTTTGATCAAGAGGGGCTGGATGACATTGATTTGCAGAGTTAAATTAGACAGCACCGTTCCTTTCCTCACACTCTGAATAATTCAAGCTCTTTATCCAGATCTTTATTTCGAGTTTTTAAGGGGAGTTTCTTTGTGGTTCCTGAACTTTCTCGGGGCCAGTGAGCCGTGGACGGAGTGAGGAACCACGACTGGCTTCCTGACAGTTTCTCCTGACCTCTCCTGACCGGGCTTTCATGTTCTGATCTTGTCTTTCAGCTCTTTCCAACTACATGTCTTGATGTGGCTGGAGCTATTCCCAGACGACACACTGAAAACAATAAGCATTAGCCAAAGGATGGTTAATTGTCGCCACCTAGTGGTTCAATCACATCAGTCATCTGCGGCTTAACTTGCTTTTTGTTTTTTTTTTTTTATGCAAGCAGTCTTCCTGAGAATCAGAAACAGACATACTTCACTGATCCCTGAAAGGAAACTGGGTCAGTTGCAGTTGCTCAGATTCTCAAGAAAGAATTTAAATTACGAAATAATAAGAAATACAAAGAAATACTAAATATAAAAATATATGCTTTACAATTTTTTTTTTTTAAAGTATGTGCTTTATGTACAAGTTTCATCATGTGTATGTGCATTAAGTGTGAATATGTGCATTAATCCTATAAAATATTGCAACAGTAAACACAGAAATAAGAAACTGAGCATATGTAAAAAAGTGTACACAGGGAACTGCTGAACGGTTGTAAAGTCCTACAGTTACAAATTATTGCACAGTTAAATGGTAAAATCAACATTTTACATATGATACAGTTATGCAGACCATTAACTCTGACTGTCTGAAAAGTCTAATGTCTAATGTATGTAGCGTGTTAACCGACATGTTTTATATTTTACTGTATTTACTGTCTATGCTCCGTTTTTTTATTCTTGCATTGAGCTAACCTATGTCATTTTTCTGTAGATATATGTTTCTCTCACTGAAGCTGTAAGAAAATGAATTTCCAAATTTGGGATCAATAAAATACATTTTTCTATCTGTCTATGTAATGATTTATGTAAGAGATACATCAAAACCATTTTATATATTTCTATAATTATAATGTATGCAAAGCTTTTCATTCTTGTATTGAGCTATTCTATGTCTTTATTCATTGGGTTGATTTTTTTATAGATATGTAGTATATAACATATAGTCAGTACATCTATTAATCTATCTATATCTATTACAAGAGACACTATTTCCAAATCATATGCAGTTCAAACATTTTCTTTATTGAACTGAAGATAAATGCAAAATGTTGTTCAGTTCTTCCAGCGTCTTGGCACACAGCTGGTTCTATTTGTAACAATGACAGTGGGTTGTCTCTGGAGATAGTAAAAATCAGCTTGACAAACACTGAAATCATACATTTTTCCAATTTTTGTTACTCTGACATCGGTGTTGCAGCAGAGGTGTTTGGCTCACCATCTGCTGGGAACAAGTTGTCGACAAATGACGCGAAAGCCTCGGGGGAAAGTTCCTCTTGTCGTGCTTGGTGATCAGGAGAAGCCGGGGTGCCGACTGAGTGCCGAGTCTCATCAAGGGACTCTGCGCTCAACCACAGGACACTCTGCTGCAAAAACCGACTCACCTCGTCCTCTGTCACAATGTAAAAGAGCCCATTCTCTGTTACCTCTGTGTTTAAAACAACAGAGTCAGGTGTAGCTTCTTTTACTGGAATGGAGGGAATTTGATCGCTTTTTGGACTCATCAAATGGTACACATTATCAGTGAGAGTCTTTGAAAATCTTTTCAGTCCATCACCGGCAATGAACTGCTCTAGCCTTTTGCGGACAGATGATACACGGCCGTCCGTCTCTGCTTGCTCCGCCATCTCTGCCACCAGACTGTCAATGGTCCCAGCCAGTGTTTCTATGCAGCTGTGTTGGTCCACACAGTCACCTTTGAACGTGCCGGTACTACAACATTGATCAGCTTTGGCTTTGATAATTGTTGCGGTCTTGTGGCCTTTGTGGTGTGATTTCAGTTTAACAAAATGTGTGCTGTCAAACTTGCCCCTGAGACTTTGCACCATGCGGAAGATGTGCTTTTTGACAAAGTGGGAAAATTTCCTTCGTTGTTCTTGTTGCAGACTCACAACTGTGTCTTCTGGTTCAGGGAAGTCACAGTATGTAGGTTCAGGACATGGAGAAGGGGCACCTGATGCAAGACAGAAGTCCAGTGATACAGAGCTGCAGGGTGAGGGAGTGGGACTTGGACACTCAGGAGTGTCACTTTCAGCTCTGGGTTCTGTGAAGTGTTTGAGCATGTTCACAGCATTATCAATGATATTATTCAAAGCTTCAGTGGAAGAGACACAACCTCTTATATAAATCAGGGGCTCATCTGAGCACCCTTTTGGGGTTTTGAAAGCAGTCGACACTGCAGAATTCACCTTCTGTGTCACCTCCCTTCCAATCAGCTGGGTGAAGTTTTCTGAGTGCTCTGTTGTCTGCTCCTTCATGTCAAAGCCCAGAGCAAAACACCTCACAAGTGAATTGCCAAGGGCAGCACAGGTCCACTCCTCCTGCATCGTGAAGTGCTGGCCGTGCTCACGGATGTACCTGTGAACCATCGGCAGCACGGCGACCAGGATTTCTGTGGACACCTGCTGAATTATCTCCATGCACAAATTAGCAAGGAAGGTCCTGGATTCATTGTCCAAGGTGCCTTGTTGAATCATCTCCCGCTGGCTGCAGGTGAGATCCATAAGGACCGATTGGACCAGTGGAGAGAGTGTCTCTGGTCTGGTGAGCGGTATGACCAGACTGGATTGTGGGTCTCCAGCCTGGTCATCCTGCCTGGAAGTGTTCGCCATGTGGATGGAAAGATAAACGTGTGTGCGTGCGAGGGTTTTGGTCTTGCTTGATGAGTTCCAGAGAAGACACAGCTCGACCCCCGCCGCGGCCGTTCTTTTACAGACTCCGTCCCGATGATGTCAAACATGACGGACATCCTCGGCCTGTTGCCATCGTGACCCGGCTCCAGATAAGCGGCAGAAAATGGATGGATGGATGGATGGATGGATAATACTAATAATAACTAATTTTTTTCTGAACCAAAGTTGCTGAACATAGAAGTACATAACAGAAGGAGAGTGTTTTTTTTTGTTTTCGTGTGTGAAGCAGTTTGTGCTAGCCTACATGTATTTATATTAAAAGTGCTATATAATAATGTCTGACTGATTGATTGATTGGTTGACTGATTGATAGAGAAAACACAAAATTGCCAGTTATCAGGGCAAGTTTACACAGCCAATCAGAATTATCGATTCGAAAATAGGAAATAGGGACAAGGAGTCAGGTGGAGAGAGAGAGAGAGAGAGCAAGTGTATGTGTCTGTATGTCTGCACGTGTGTGTGTGTGTGTGTGTGTGTGTGTGTGTGTGTGTGTGTGTGTGTGTGCGTGTGTGCAAGGTTCGTTTGATCATGATAGAGGGGCTGGATGACATTGATTTGCAGAGTTAAATTAGACAGCACCGTTCCTTTCCTCACACACTCTGAATAATTCAAGCTCTTTATCCAGATCTTTATTTCGAGTTTTTAAGGGGAGTTTCTTTGTGGTTCCTGAACTTTCTCGGGGCCAGTGAGCCGTGGACGGAGTGAGGAACCACGACTGGCTTCCTCACAGTTTCTCCTGACCTCTCCTGACCGGGCTTTCATGTTCTGATCTTGTCTTTCAGCCCTTTCCAACTACATGTCTTGATGTGGCTGGAGCTATTCCCAGACACACTGAAAACAATAAGCATTTGCCAAAGGATGGTTAATTGTCGCCACCTAGTGGTTGAATCACATCAGTCATCTGCCGCTTAACTTGTTTTTTTTGTTTTTTTTTTTTTTTATGCAAGCAGTCTTCCTGAGAATGAGAAACAGACATACTTCACTGATCCCTGAAAGGAAACTGGGTCAGTTGCAGTTGCTCAGATTCTCAAGAAAGAATTTAAATTACGAAATAATAAGAAATACAAAGAAATACTAAATATAAAAATATATGCTTTACAATTTTTTTTTTTTAAAGTATGTGCTTTATGTACAAGTTTCATCATGTGTATGTGCATTCTGTGCATTAAGTCTGAATATGTGCATCAATCCTATAAAATATCGCAACAGTAAACACAGAAATAAGAAACTGAGCATATGTAAAAAATTGTACACAGGGAACTGCTGAACGGTTGTAAAGTCCTACAGTTATAAATTATTGCATAGTTAAATGGTAAAATCAACAGTTTAAATATGATACAGTTATGCAGACCATTAACTCTGACTGTCTGAAAAGTCTAATGTCTAATGTATGTAGCGTGTTAACCGACATGTTTTATATTTTACTGTATTTACTGTCTATGCTCCGTTTTTTATTCTTGTATTGAGCTAACCTATGTCATTTTTCTGTAGATATATGTTTCTCTCACTGAAGCTGTAAGAAAATTAATTTCCAAATTTGGGATCAATAAAATACATTTTTCTATCTGTCTATGTAACGATTTATGTAAGAGATACATCAAACCCATTTTATATATTTATATAATTATAGCGTATGCAAAGCTTTTCATTCTTGTATTGAGCTATTCTATGTCTTTATTCATTGGGTTGATTTTTTTTATAGATATGTAGTATATAGCATATAGTCAGTACATCTATTAATCTATCTATATCTATTACAAGAGACACTCTATGTCAAAATCATATGCAGTTCAAACATTTTTTTTTTATTGAACTGAAGATAAATGCAAAATGGTTCAAGACTTTAAACAATGAGAGGAGATGATGGAAAAGGTAAAAAGATTGTTAAGATGTGTTGGGCAAAAAAGGAAGTCACTTCTTCTTAAAGGGCTTGGCCAAACATTTCAGCACACGTGAGCAGATCCTTTTGACGGGGTTCTTGTGCCTTTTGGGAGGAAGGGGAGATCTGTTTTCATCGCCGACAGCTTCACAGCTGCGCGTTGGAGTGGCATCGTGACTGTCTTCGGCGCTGTTCGATACACAGCATAGCCTCTTCAGTCCTTTCCAAAATCTGCTCATAGCACTGTTGGCTTGTGCCTTATCTTTGCAGCTGTCTGCTTTGTGCAAAATGTATGCCTGCAGATGATTTACGAAGGCCTTGGCAACTAATTGGTCAAAAGCTGGATCCTGCGATTCCATGTGTTTATAAAGCGCACTCTCAGAACCAAACTCTTCACGCAAATTGTTGTACAAAGCATCGTGCATCTTCTGCCAAGTAGGCAACTTGGAGTAGCTGGGGATATCAATGCTGTTCAGTTCTTCCAGCGTCTTGGCAGACAGCTGGTTCATAATGCCATCAAAGTCTATTTTTAACATTGATCGCGTTTTGTCTCTGCAGATAGTAAAAATCAGCTTGACAAACACTGCAATCATAAGTTCTGTCAATTTTTTGTAACTCTTTGACATCAGTGTTGTAGCAGAGGTGTTTGGCTCACCATCTGCTGGGAACAAGTTGTCGACAAATGACGCGAAAGCCTCGGGGGAAAGTTCCTCTTGTCGTGCTTGGTGATCAAGAGAAGCCGGGGTGCCGACTGAGTGCCGAGTCTCGTCGAGGGACTCTGAGCTCAACCACAGGACACTCTGCTGCAAAAACCGACTCACCTCGTCCTCTGTCACAATGTAAAAGAGCCCATCCTCTGTTACCTCTGTGTTTAAAACAACAGAGTCAGGTGTAGCTTCTTTCACTGGAATGGAGGGAATTTTATCGCCTTTTGGACTCATCAAATGGTACACATTATCAGTGAGATTCTTTGAAAATGTTTTCAGTCCATCACCGGCAATGAACTGCTCTAGCCTTTTGTGGACAGATGATACACGGCCGTCCGTCTCTGCTTGCTCCGCCATCTCTGCCACCAGACTGTCAATGGTCCCAGCCAGTGTTTCTATGCAGCTGTGTTGGTCCACACAGTCGCGTTTGAACATGCCTTTACTATGACTTTGATCAGCTTTGGCTTTGATAATTGTTGCGGTCTTGTGGCCTTTGTGGTGTGATTTCAGTTTAACAAAATGTGTGCTGTCAAACTTGCCCCTGAGACTTTGCACCATGCGGAAGATGTGCTTTTTGACAAAGTGGGAAAATTTCCTTCGTTGTTCTTGTTGCAGACTCACAACTGTGTCTTCTGGTTCAGGGAAGTCACAGTATGTAGGTTCAGGACATGGAGAAGGGGCACCTGATGCAAGACAGAAGTCCAGTGATACAGAGCTGCAGGGTGAGGGAGTGGGACTTGGACACTCAGTAGTGTCACTTTCAGCTCTGGGTTCTGTGAAGTGTTTGAGCATGTTCACAGCATTCTCAATGATATTATTCAAAGCTTCAGTGGAAGAGATACAACCTCTTATATAAATCAGGGGCTCCTTTGAGCACCCTTTTGGGGTTTGGAAAGCAGTCGACACTGCAGAATTCACCTTCTGTGTCACCTCCCTTCCAATCAGCTGGGTGAAGTTTTCTGAGTGCTCTGTTGTCTGCTCCTTCATGTCAAAGCCCAGAGCAAAACACCTCACAAGTGAATTGCCAAGGGCAGCACAGGTCCACTCCTCCTGCATCGTGAAGTGCTGGCCGTGCTCACGGATGTACCTGTGAACCATCGGCAGCACGGCGACCAGGATTTCTGTGGACACCTGCTGAATTATCTCCATGCACAAATTAGCAAGGAAGGTCCTGGATTCATTGTCCAAGGTGCCTTGTTGAATCATCTCCCGCTGGCTGCAGGTGAGATCCATAAGGACCGATCGGACCAGTGGAGAGAGTGTCTCTGGTTTGGTGAGCGGTATGACCAGACTGGACTGTGGGTCTCCAGCCTGGTCATCCTGCTTGGAAGTGTTCGCCATGTGGATGGAAAGATAAACGTGTGTGCGTGCGAGGGTTTTGGTCTTGCTTGATGAGTTCCAGAGAAGACACAGCTCGACCCCCGCCGCGGCCGTTCTTTTACAGACTCCGTCCCGATGATGTCACGGACAAACATGACGTCACAGTGACAGCGCAGAACGTGTCAAATGAGATTCTTTTTTTGCTGCAACTGAAACAAGGATTCAGGTGACAACAGCAACAACATAAATCATATTAACAATATCTTTATAATAATAGTAATAATAATAATAATATTAATCATCATAACAACAACAATACAATAATAAAAAATAGTAATAATAATAACAGAGGCGATGGGAATGAGGATCAGTACCTGGAAGTCGGAGGCCACGGTTCTCTGCGGTTTTCTGCCGGGAAAGGGTGTAGAGGAGCGGGAGTCCAGCAGGCGGATCGCGGCAGCGGCAGCAGCTCTGCGGCCGCTGGGCCGGATGATGGAGGGTCTCCTCCGCATCGTGGCCGGGCGCCGGAGAAGAGTCGGTCTGGACGGACATCTTCGGCCTGTTGCCACCGCGACCCGGCTCCGGATAAACGGCAGAAAATGGATGGATGGATGGGTAATACTAACACATTCAAATATACAATTTTTTCAGAAATTTTGCTAAACATAATGTGATACAAAGAAACAGGACTATACATTAAATAATATAATAAAAATAAATAATATAATAAAATTAAAATTTCAATAAAAAACAGAATACATTGATATGAAATCCGCATAGAAAAGTCACACATTAGTTATTCCTCTTTAAGGATTTCACTGCATAGGCTGACAATTTTATTACTTTTTTCCTATTGGCTATGGGTTTAATAGTTTGTTATATTCTTTAAATGCATACAAAAAATTCAATTGAGCTAGGTTGGCCATGAACTCAGGATTGGACTTATCATATTTATTATATGTAAAGACATTTTTCCTTTCAGTTGCAGTAGTGTCTTCTTTATCAGGTCCACTGTACAGTCTAATACAGTACAGCTCAGCAGCGCTGCCATTAATTCTACCTTTTAAGAAAGTTTAGAATGTGAAGTTTGTGTTGACATTGTGGAGAATGTGCCAATTTAATTCTGTGTTTATTAATGAAGTTGAAGTTTGCATAGGTCTTGTACTGGACTACATTAAACTGGGAGATGTTTCTAATTATTTGTCCCTCTCTATTTATATACAATGAAGGAGGACAGAATAGTGGAAACAGCTAAACTGAATGAACACCTCTATTATTGTGACAAGAAGAAAAGTTGAGCATTACAGGCAGCAGGAAAGGAAACTGTGGCTCAACAGGTGGTTTGGATTGTATTAAACTGTACAGGTGGACATAATAAAGCGGGGGAGTGGGATCACTGACATGAAGGAACTTGTCATTCAGTGAGGAATAAAAAAAAACGTGTCTCTTAAAATCAGCTGTTACTATGAGAGCCGATGCATGCAATATTATTGCCCTTGTATTGCTCCTTATCTGTGTTTTTGTTAATTAATAATCAGGTAGCCAGGACAGCTGGGCTGCCAAACACAGAAAGTATACATCACATTACACAAATGCACAATACACATTGCAGAGTGTCTGGTTATGATCAGCATGCACATAAAGGATATTTCCATGTCCTGTACATGTATAGAAAATAGGAAATAAGGCACAAGGAGTCAGGTGGCGAGAGAGAGAGAGAGAGCAAGTGTATGTGTCTGTATGTCTGCACGTGTGTGTGTGTGTGTGTGTGTGTGTGTGTGTGTGTGTGTGTGTGTGCGTGTGTGCAAGGTTCGTTTGATCAAGAGGGGCTGGATGACATTGATTTGCAGAGTTAAATTAGACAGCACCGTTCCTTTCCTCACACAGTCTGAATAATTCAAGCTCTTTATCCAGCTCTTTATTTAGAGTTTTTAAGGGAAGTTTCTTTGTGGTTCCTGAACTTTCTCGGGGCCAGTGAGCTGTGGACGGAGTGAGGAACCACGACTGGCTTCCTCACAGTTTCTCCTGACCTCTCCTGACTGGGCTTTCATGTTCTGATCTTGTCTTTCAGCTCTTTCCAACTACATGTCTTGATGTGGCTGGAGCTATTCCCAGACGACACACCGAAAACAATAAGCATTAGCGAAAGGATGGTTAACTGTCGCCACCTAGTGGTTGAATCAGATCAGTCGCCTGCTGCTTAACTTGTTTTTTTATGCAGACAGACTTCCTGAGAATCAGAAACAGACATACTTCACTGATCCCTGAAAGGAAACTGGGTCAGTTGCAGTTGCTCAGATTCTCAAGAAAGAATTAAAATTACGAAATAATAAGAAATACAAAGAAATACTAAATATAAAAATATATGCTTTACAATTTTTTTTTTTTTAAAGTATGTGCTTTATGTACAAGTTTCATCATGTGTATGTGCATTAAGTGTGAATATGAGCATTAATCCTATAAAATATTGCAACAGTAAACACAGAAATAAGAAACTGAGCATATGTAAAAAAGTGTACACAGGGAACTGCTGAACGGTTGTAAAGTCCTACAGTTACAAATTATTGCACAGTTAAATGGTAAAATCAACAGTTTAAATATGATACAGTTATGCAGACCATTAACTCTGACTGTCTGAAAAGTCTAATGTCTAATGTATGTAGCGTGTTAACCGACATGTTTTATATTTTACTGTATTTACTGTCTATGCTCCGTTTTTTTATTCTTGCATTGAGCTAACCTATGTCATTTTTCTGTAGATATATGTTTAACTCACTGAAGCTGTAAGAAAATGAATTTCCAAATTTGGGATCAATAAAATACATTTTTCTATTTGTCTATGTAATGATTTATGAGAAATACATCAAAACCATTTTATATATTTATATAATTATAGCGTATGCAAAGCTTTTCATTCTTGTATTGAGCTATTCTATGTCTTTATTCATTGGGTTGATTTTTTTTTATAGATATGTAGTATATAGCATATAGTCAGTACATCTATTAATCTATCTATATCTATTACAAGAGACACTCTATGTCAAAATCATATGCAGTTCAAACATTTTCTTTATTGAACTGAAGATAAATGCAAAATGTTGTTCAGTTCTTCCAGCGTCTTGGCACACAGCTGGTTCTATTTGTAACAATGACAGTGGGTTGTCTCTGGAGATAGTAAAAATCAGCTTGACAAACACTGAAATCATACATTTTTCCAATTTTTGTTACTCTGACATCGGTGTTGCAGCAGAGGTGTTTGGCTCACCATCTGCTGGGAACAAGTTGTCGACAAATGACGCGAAAGCCTCGGGGGAAAGTTCCTCTTGTCGTGCTTGGTGATCAGGAGAAGCCGGGGTGCCGACTGAGAGCCGAGTCTCATCAAGGGACTCTGCGCTCAACCACAGGACACTCTGCTGCAAAAACCGACTCACCTCGTCCTCTGTCACAATGTAAAAGAGCCCATTCTCTGTTACCTCTGTGTTTAAAACAACAGAGTCAGGTGTAGCTTCTTTTACTGGAATGGAGGGAATTTGATCGCTTTTTGGACTCATCAAATGGTACACATTATCAGTGAGAGTCTTTGAAAATCTTTTCAGTCCATCACCGGCAATGAACTGCTCTAGCCTTTTGCGGACAGATGATACACGGCCGTCCGTCTCTGCTTGCTCCGCCATCTCTGCCACCAGACTGTCAATGGTCCCAGCCAGTGTTTCTATGCAGCTGTGTTGGTCCACACAGTCACCTTTGAACGTGCCGGTACTACAACATTGATCAGCTTTGGCTTTGATAATTGTTGCGGTCTTGTGGCCTTTGTGGTGTGATTTCAGTTTAACAAAATGTGTGCTGTCAAACTTGCCCCTGAGACTTTGCACCATGCGGAAGATGTGCTTTTTGACAAAGTGGGAAAATTTCCTTCGTTGTTCTTGTTGCAGACTCACAACTGTGTCTTCTGGTTCAGGGAAGTCACAGTATGTAGGTTCAGGACATGGAGAAGGGGCACCTGATGCAAGACAGAAGTCCAGTGATACAGAGCTGCAGGGTGAGGGAGTGGGACTTGGACACTCAGGAGTGTCACTTTCAGCTCTGGGTTCTGTGAAGTGTTTGAGCATGTTCACAGCATTATCAATGATATTATTCAAAGCTTCAGTGGAAGAGACACAACCTCTTATATAAATCAGGGGCTCATCTGAGCACCCTTTTGGGGTTTTGAAAGCAGTCGACACTGCAGAATTCACCTTCTGTGTCACCTCCCTTCCAATCAGCTGGGTGAAGTTTTCTGAGTGCTCTGTTGTCTGCTCCTTCATGTCAAAGCCCAGAGCAAAACACCTCACAAGTGAATTGCCAAGGGCAGCACAGGTCCACTCCTCCTGCATCGTGAAGTGCTGGCCGTGCTCACGGATGTACCTGTGAACCATCGGCAGCACGGCGACCAGGATTTCTGTGGACACCTGCTGAATTATCTCCATGCACAAATTAGCAAGGAAGGTCCTGGATTCATTGTCCAAGGTGCCTTGTTGAATCATCTCCCGCTGGCTGCAGGTGAGATCCAGATAGACCGATTGGACCAGTGGAGAGAGTGTCTCTGGTCTGGTGAGCGGTATGACCAGACTGGATTGTGGGTCTCCAGCCTGGTCATCCTGCCTGGAAGTGTTCGCCATGTGGATGGAAAGATAAACGTGTGTGCGTGCGAGGGTTTTGGTCTTGCTTGATGAGTTCCAGACAAGACACAGCTCGACCCCCGCCGCGGCCGTTCTTTTACAGACTCCGTCCCGATGATGTCAAACATGACGGACATCCTCGGCCTGTTGCCATCGTGACCCGGCTCCAGATAAGCGGCAGAAAATGGATGGATGGATGGATGGATGGATAATACTAATAATAACTAATTTTTTTCTGAACCAAAGTTGCTGAACATAGAAGTACATAACAGAAGGAGAGTGGTTTTTTTTTTGTTTTCGTGTGTGAAGCAGTTTGTGCTAGCCTACATGTATTTATATTAAAAGTGCTATATAATAATGTCTGACTGATTGATTGATTGGTTGACTGATTGATAGAGAAAACACAAAATTGCCAGTTATCAGGGCAAGTTTACACAGCCAATCAGAATTATCGATTCGAAAATAGGAAATAGGGACAAGGAGTCAGGTGGAGAGAGAGAGAGAGAGAGCAAGTGTATGTGTCTGTATGTCTGCACGTGTGTGTGTGTGTGTGTGTGTGTGTGTGTGTGCGTGTGTGCAAGGTTCGTTTGATCATGATAGAGGGGCTGGATGACATTGATTTGCAGAGTTAAATTAGACAGCACCGTTCCTTTCCTCACACACTCTGAATAATTCAAGCTCTTTATCCAGATCTTTATTTCGAGTTTTTAAGGGGAGTTTCTTTGTGGTTCCTGAACTTTCTCGGGGCCAGTGAGCCGTGGACGGAGTGAGGAACCACGACTGGCTTCCTCACAGTTTCTCCTGACCTCTCCTGACTGGGCTTTCATGTTCTGATCTTGTCTTTCAGCTCTTTCCAACTACATGTCTTGATGTGGCTGGAGCTATTCCCAGACGACACACTGAAAACAATAAGCATTTGCCAAAGGATGGTTAATTGTCGCCATCTAGTGGTTGAATCACATCAGTCATCTGCGGCTTAACTTGTTTTTTTTTTTTGTTTTTTTTATGCAAGCAGTCTTCCTGAGAATCAGAGACAGACATACTTCACTGATCCCTGAAAGGAAACTGGGTCAGTTGCAGTTGCTCAGATTCTCAAGAAAGAATTTAAATTATGAAATAATAAGAAATACAAAGAAATACTAAATACAAAAATATATGCTTTACAATTTTTTTTTTTTTTAAAAGTATGTGGATGTGCATTCTGTGCATTAAGTCTGAATATGTGCATTAATCCTATAAAATATTGCAACAGTAAACACAGAAATAAGAAACTGAGCATATGTAAAAAAGTGTACACAGGGAACTGCTGAACGATTGTAAAGTCCTACAGTTATAAATTATTGCACAGTTAAATGGTAAAATCAACAGTTTAAATATGATACAGTTATGCAGACCATTAACTCTGACTGTCTGAAAAGTCTAATGTCTAATGTATGTAGCGTGTTAACCGACATGTTTTATATTTTACTGTATTTACTGTCTATGCTCCGTTTTTTATTCTTGCATTGAGCTAACCTATGTCATTTTTCTGTAGATATATGTTTCTCTCACTGAAGCTGTAAGAAAATGAATTTCCAAATTTGGGATCAATAAAATACATTTTTCTATCTGTCTATGTAATGATTTATGTAAGAGATACATCAAAACCATTTTATATATTTCTATAATTATAATGTATGCAAAGCTTTTCATTCTTGTATTGAGCTATTCTATGTCTTTATTCATTGGGTTGATTTTTTTATAGATATGTAGTATATAGCATATAGTCAGTACATCTATTAATCTATCTATATCTATTACAAGAGACACTCTATGTCAAAATCATATGCAGTTCAAACATTTTTTTTTTATTGAACTGAAGATAAATGCAAAATGGTTCAAGACTTTAAACAATGAGAGGAGATGATGGAAAAGGTAAAAAGATTGTTAAGATGTGTTGGGCAAAAAAGGAAGTCACTTCTTCTTAAAGGGCTTGGCCAAACATTTCAGCACACGTGAGCAGATCCTTTTGACGGGGTTCTTGTGCCTTTTGGGAGGAAGGGGAGATCTGTTTTCATCGCCGACAGCTTCACAGCTGCGCGTTGGAGTGGCATCGTGACTGTCTTCGGCGCTGTTCGATACACAGCATAGCCTCTTCAGTCCTTTCCAAAATCTGCTCATAGCACTGTTGGCTTGTGCCTTATCTTTGCAGCTGTCTGCTTTGTGCAAAATGTATGCCTGCAGATGATTTACGAAGGCCTTGGCAACTAATTGGTCAAAAGCTGGATCCTGCGATTCCATGTGTTTATAAAGCGCACTCTCAGAACCAAACTCTTCACGCAAATTGTTGTACAAAGCATCGTGCATCTTCTGCCAAGTAGGCAACTTGGAGTAGCTGGGGATATCAATGCTGTTCAGTTCTTCCAGCGTCTTGGCAGACAGCTGGTTCATAATGCCATCAAAGTCTATTTTTAACATTGATCGCGTTTTGTCTCTGCAGATAGTAAAAATCAGCTTGACAAACACTGCAATCATAAGTTCTGTCAATTTTTTGTAACTCTTTGACATCAGTGTTGAAGCAGAGGTGTTTGGCTCACCATCTGCTGGGAACAAGTTGTCGACAAATGACGCGAAAGCCTCGGGGGAAAGTTCCTCTTGTCGTGCTTGGTGATCAAGAGAAGCCAGGGTGCCGACTGAGTGCCGAGTCTCGTCGAGGGACTCTGCGCTCAACCACAGGACACTCTGCTGCAAAAACCGACTCACCTCGTCCTCTGTCACAATGTAAAAGAGCCCATCCTCTGTTACCTCTGTGTTTAAAACAACAGAGTCAGGTGTAGCTTCTTTCACTGGAATGGAGGGAATTTTATCGCCTTTTGGACTCATCAAATGGTACACATTATCAGTGAGATTCTTTGAAAATGTTTTCAGTCCATCACCGGCAATGAACTGCTCTAGCCTTTTGTGGACAGATGATACACGGCCGTCCGTCTCTGCTTGCTCCGCCATCTCTGCCACCAGACTGTCAATGGTCCCAGCCAGTGTTTCTATGCAGCTGTGTTGGTCCACACAGTCGCGTTTGAACATGCCTTTACTATGACTTTGATCAGCTTTGGCTTTGATAATTGTTGCGGTCTTGTGGCCTTTGTGGTGTGATTTCAGTTTAACAATCTGTTTGCTGTCAAACTTGCCCCTGAGACTTTGCACCATGAGGAAGATGTGCTTTTTGACAAAGTGGGAAAATTTCCTTCGTTGTTCTTGTTGTAGACTCACAACTGTGTCTTCTGGTTCAGGGAAGTCACAGTATGTAGGTTCAGGACATGGAGAAGGGGCACCTGATGCAAGACAGAAGTCCAGTGATACAGAGCTGCAGGGTGAGGGAGTGGGACTTGGACACTCAGCAGTGTCACTTTCAGCTCTGGGTTCTGTGAAGTGTTTGAGCATGTTCGCAGCATTATCAATGATATTATTCAAAGCTTCAGTGGAAGAGACGCAACCTTTTATATAAATCAGGGGCTCCTTTGAGCACCCTTTTGGGGTTTGGAAAGCAGTCGACACTGCAGAATTCACCTTCTGTGTCACCTCCCTTCCAATCAGCTGGGTGAAGTTTTCTGAGTGCTCTGTTGTCTGCTCCTTCATGTCAAAGCCCAGAGCAAAACACCTCACAAGTGAATTGCCAAGGGCAGCACAGGTCCACTCCTCCTGCATCGTGAAGTGCTGGCCGTGCTCACGGATGTACCTGTGAACCATCGGCAGCACGGCGACCAGGATTTCTGTGGACACCTGCTGAATTATCTCCATGCACAAATTAGCAAGGAAGGTCCTGGATTCATTGTCCAAGGTGCCTTGTTGAATCATCTCCCGCTGGCTGCAGGTGAGATCCATAAGGACCGATCGGACCAGTGGAGAGAGTGTCTCTGGTCTGGTGAGCGGTATGACCAGACTGGATTGTGGGTCTCCAGCCTGGTCATCCTGCCTGGAAGTGTTCGCCATGTGGATGGAAAGATAAACGTGTGTGCGTGCGAGGGTTTTGGTCTTGCTTGATGAGTTCCAGACAAGATACAGCTCGACCCCCGCCGCGGCCGTTCTTTTACAGACTCCGTCCCGATGATGTCACGGACAAACATGACGTCACAGTGACAGCGCAGAACGTGTCAAATGAGATTCTTTTTTTGCTGCAACTGAAACAAGGATTCAGGTGACAACAGCAACAACATAAATCATATTAACAATATCTTTATAATAATAGTAATAATAATAATAATAATAATATTAATCATCATAACAACAACAATACAATAATAAAAAATAGTAATAATAATAACAGAGGCGATGGGAATGAGGATCAGTACCTGGAAGTCGGACGCCACGGTTCTCTGCGGTTTTCTGCCGGGAAAGGGTGTAGAGGAGCGGGAGTCCAGCAGGCGGATCGCGGCAGCGGCAGCAGCTCTGCGGCCGCTGGGCCGGATGATGGAGGGTCTCCTCCGCATCGTGGCCGGGCGCCGGAGAAGAGTCGGTCTGGACGGACATCTTCGGCCTGTTGCCACCGCGACCCGGCTCCGGATAAACGGCAGAAAATGGATGGATGGATGGGTAATACTAACACATTCAAATATACAATTTTTTCAGAATTTTTGCTAAACATAATGTGATACAAAGAAACAGGACTATACATTAAATAATATAATAAAAATAAATAATATAATAAAATTAAAATTTCAATAAAAAACAGAATACATTGATATGAAATCCGCATAGAAAAGTCACACATTAGTTATTCCTCTTTAAGGATTTCACTGCATAGGCTGACAATTTTATTACTTTTTTCCTATTGGCTATGGGTTTAATAGTTTGTTATATTCTTTAAATGCATACAAAAAATTCAATTGAGCTAGGTTGGCCATGAACTCAGGTTTGGACTTATCATATTTATTATAAGACATTTTCCATTTTTCCTTGTCAATTTAATCCTGTGTTTATTATTGAAGTTGTAGTTTGCAGAGGTCTTGTACTGGACTACATTATAGCGAGACAGACATTTTTCCTTTCAGTTGCAGTAGTGTCTTCTTTATCAGGTCCACTGTACAGTCTAATACAGTTCAGCTCAGCAGCGCTGCCATAAATTCTACCTTTTAAGAAAGTTTATAATGTGAAGTTTGTGTTGACATTGTGGAGAATGTGCCAATTTAATTCTGTGTTTATTAATGAAGTTGAAGTTTGCAGAGGTCTTGTACTGGACTACATTAAACTGGGAGATGTTTCTAATTATTTGTCCCTCTCTATTTATATACAACGAAGGAGGACAGAATAGTGGAAACAGCTAAACTGAATGAACACCTCTATTATTGTGACAAGAAGAAAAGTTGAGCATTACAGGCAGCACGAAAGGAAACTCTGTGGCTCAACAGGTGGATTGGATCGTATTAAACTGTACAGGTGGACATAATAAAGTGAGTGTGTATTATACTTCATATTCTATTTTTTATCCTCGTTTATAGAGTATATATTGCTGCTGCTATTTATTTATCATCTGTTTATACTGTGAATTTGGACATTGCCCACATCTATGCACACTGTATACATCGATGCACACTGGTTTTATTGGCTTTTTATCATCTATTTATCATCTGGGCGCTATTTATTTATTTATCATCTGTTTATACTGTAAATACATTGTATACATCGATGCACACTGGTTTTATTGTTTTTTTGCACATTGTTTTTTGCACATTTGGTTCTTAGATCTTTAGATCTCGAGGGTCATCTTTATTCTTTATTTTTGATTTACTTAATCTTGTACTCTGTGGATACTGCTGGAAACTGTGAATTTCCTTCGGGATGAATAAAGTATCTAACTAACTAACTAACTAACTAACTAACTATACTGTGTGTTATTACATTGACCAGAAAGGGGCACGCTGATTGGTCGCAGCGCGGCGGATGGTTTACGTGGCACTGAGGAGTCCGCGCAGACTCAGAGGAGCAGCTCTCCAGCCCGGCAGGAAAGATGGTGGCCTTCCAGATGCAGTCGTGCTTGTTGTCAGTTCTACTTTTGAACGTTTACTACAGCTGCGTCTCCTCCCTGTACTTCCACATCGGGGAGACGGAGAAGAAATGTTTCATAGAGGAAATCCCGGACGAGACGATGATCATCGGTGAGTGCGTCGTTGAATTAAGCGACAGGCTAACCGTTAGCTGTTAGCTGTTAGCCGTTAGCTGCTGGCTAATAGAATCTGGCGCTATGCTGTGCAGTCTGTTGCTGCTGGAAGTATTTACAGACGACACGTTGCTGCACATAATGAGAATAAACGCAGCTTAGGGACACACGCTTCAACTTAAACACAGTTTTTTTCCCCTGTGTTGGTTATTTTTCTCGCCTGTTAGCCGCTTCTGGCTACTACACGTCAGCTAACTGCTAGCTGGTGCAAGCTGTCAGGTGTGAGGTCAACTTCCCTGTGCTCTGAACCTCCTGGACACTCTTTACTGCTGTTTTTTTTTTTTCGTGAACTTGAGCTATTTACAAACGTGGACCATCAAATCATGAGTTTGAAAGATTGTGATTTTATGAATTCAGCGCCCAGCAGCGGGTTGGCCCTTGTTTGTGAGCAGCTCTTCCTAAAGCCAGCCTGTGGTGATAGTCCAGTCATCTTATGAAAAAACCTAGGACAAATTGCAAGAGAAGCAAACTCAACTGATTTTGTATCCTCAGTTTATCCTGAGTGAGGGGAAAAAAAGTCCCAAGAAAACCCATTGGTGGAAAGTTTTGAAAATCACCTATTTATGACCACATATTACCAAAAAACACTGTTTTTAACACACAGGGGAAAGGGGTTCAACATTTGACTTTCAGATATCACTATAAAATTCACAAGCTGATTACACACACAAAGACAAGAAAAAAAAGTCAATTACAAGTTCTTTGAATTATTCTGTTTTCATATGCATATCACACATTATCTGATTTGATATGCGCTAATAAGGAATATGAGGAATAAATGCCAGAACAGATATTTAAACAGTGGATTAAAAGGTTACTATATATATAGTAACCTTTTAATTCACTGTTATACAGTAACCTTTTAATCCAAGGTTACTATATATATAGTAACCTTTTAATTTACTGTTTAAATGTCTCTTCTGGCATTTATTCCTTATATTCCTTATTAGCGCATATCAAATCAGATAATGTGTGATATGCATATGAAAACAGAATAATTCAAAGAACTTGTAATAGACTTTTTTTTTCTTGTCTCTGTGTGTGTAATCATCTTGTGAATTTTTATAGTGATATCTGAAAGTAAAATTTTGAACCCCTTTCCCCTGTGTGTTAAAAACAGTGTTTTTTGGTAATTTGTGGTCATAAATAGGTGATTTTCAAAACTTTCCACCAATGGGATTTCTTGGGACTTTTTTTCCCTCACTCAGGACAAACTGAGGATACAAAATCAGTTGAGTTTGCTTCTCTTGCAATTTGTCCAAGGTTGACCCCAATTTTGGCCTAAAATTACTGGACTATGAGAGCTGGAGCTGCCTCACCTCACAGACAGAGAACAGGGCCCTGACTCTGTCATGCTCACTGCAGAGACTCAGCAGTTATGAAATGTGATTTTGAAATATGTTCTGCTTGATGTGTCATGTCTTCTGAAATCACCAGAGGACTGTAACAATGTGGCAGATGTCCTACAAACTGTGTGTTTGCCCATGAGCAAGGCATTTTATATCTGACTTAGTGTGCTCTGTCGCTCTCGTACTGACAAACAGAGAATGGATCTGGCCTCAAAAATCTGTCGGCATTAGGGATGAGAATTTTTTTGTACACTGTTTACATTTTTTTTTGTTTGTTTGTTTTTTGACATTGTCTCATTGCCTACATGTTTTGTCCTCTTGTTTGTCCTCTGGCAGTGTGGTTCCACCGCAAATGGCAAATGATTTGACGCTGACTCTGAGAGTCAGCAGGGACCTCTGATGGAGTAGATTCACAGCTCAACATGTTTTGTGATTCCAGAGATAAAGCCTTTATTGACGTTATACAAGTACAGGGAAGTTAGTAGTGCTACTCCAGATCAGTGCAATTTATAAGACAATTAAAGACGGACAACAAGCACACAACCTATAAATACAAAACTAAACTAAATACTATAAAAAGAATGGATATTGCACTTAAAAAACGTTTTGTATGGCAGTTAAAATGTTGTGAATATTGAAAAGTATTGCGTTTTGTTTTTATGGTATTATGTGATTTCAAGTTACTTAAAAAAAGCAATGGACAATGGGCTCATGAGTTCTTTTATCAAACTGACTTTGAGCTTTTAACATTTCTACTTGCTAGAAAACAAGCAGCAAAACAAAATCTTTTTATCAAAAAGCCATATCAGTAATCTGAAGCTGGTCTTGCCCATATGTTGGTTGGATTACCACGGTACTTTGACACTGTATACAGCAGCGCTTACGTCCAACTCCTCTTCACCGTCTTAATAATGACCTTCCAGACTTATGATTTTAAACTGTGGAGGTTTTTTCCTTTGATGATAGACTTGATTCCCATGATGCTCCGCCAAGAGACCCGGAAGTGAATCTCAAACGTAATGTTTGTCAGGTGTGAAGTCAGACAAAACTCTAAAATGCATCCCTCAAAACTGCAAATGCAAGTTTCTCGCATAATTTTGTGTATAACTTGTCAAAGCTTGTCATCATCAGCGGAATACTTTATTGATCCCAGAGAAATAAGAAATGTAGAAAGTGCCCAGAAATTTGAATTTGATTGTTATGATAGCACCATGGCACTCAACAAAAAGCGGTGGAGCGTCTGGCTCATGTTTTTATCTGCTTATTAGTCTGTAACTGATGCTTTTACATGACGGGAGGAGACTGACAGACTCTGAACTTCTACGTGATGGTTCTCTTTATGAGTGTACTTCATCTTTCCGTGACCCCTCGCCCCTCGCCCTCTCTCACTCTCTCGCTCTCTCTCTCAGGTAACTATCGGACTCAGCTGTATGACAAGCAGAAGGAGGAGTACCTGCCGGCCACTCAGGGCTTGGGCATGTTTGTTGAAGTCAAAGATCCTGATGAGAAGGTTTGTTCTGGCTGAGGTTATTACCAGAGTTTCATGATATCCAGCTGTTCCCAAACAGGTGTTTTTTCACCTGTTTACCAGCTGGTTGGATATCGTCTCTTTGTGACTGAATAACATGATCACACTCATGTTAGCAGAAACCTTAATATGAACATGTATGATTGTTATGCTGTAAGTCTTGCTCAGAGGTGCAGGTTGAAAATGTATAACCGAACGGTATAAAAGTAAAAATATTCATGGTTAAAATCTTTGTTAGAGTTTATTATTTTTGGGGGGGCATTTCTATTTTACTCACTAGTAACACTGGGCAGAGAGAAAAAGCTTTGTTTGCTGTAAAGTTATGAAGGGGTTTCAAGAGGCTGAACACACATCCTGTCTCACAGTGTTAACTCTCTCTCTCTCTCTCTGTGTGTGTGTGTGTGTCCTGCAGGTGATTCTTTCTCGGCAGTACGGCTCAGAGGGTCGCTTCACCTTCACCTCCCACACACCAGGAGAGCACCAGATCTGCCTGCACTCCAACTCCTCCAAGTTCGCCCTGTTCGCAGGAGGCATGCTGGTGAGGGGCCACACACACACACACACACACACACACACACACACACACACACACGCCTTGAACTCCACTGAGTTATTTGTAGCGCTGTCCACTTTTCTGATGAAAAAAAAATTAGTTAATAAAAAAAAATCCTATATACATATTTATATTGTGTGCATGTGTGTGTGCATGTGTGTATTAAGGGACTCACATCTGTGCAACAGCACATAGGCCTACCATCACACATTGGCCCATGCTTATGAGATGCAAAGGCCACTCTTTCATAATAGCTTTCCATTGGTGAAGCGGTTGGTTGCTTTTATTGTGAAGCAGCTGCAGGAAGTGGCCCTTTGCATGCAAGTAAAAACAGGTCAGGGTATCTGCAGCCACCGGTGGGTGTCTGTACTGAGGAAACAGAGCCACTTTACATTCTGCTGCCGTTTATTGATCACACTTGTTTTGTATTTGGCCAAAACATTAATGTTTGTAACAAAAGATTATGGTAGATTATAATCTTTACTGACACTCTGTGCTCGAAAATAATTTTTCCAGTTTGCACATATTTATTTTTAGGGGGGGAATATGATTGACATAGTTGCACTGTAGAGCTCTGGGCCACTGTTTTCATGAGGTTTTTTTGTGTTGTGGTGCAGCGGGTTCACCTGGACATCCAGGTGGGCGAACACACCAACAATTACGCTGAGATCGCTGCCAAGGACAAGCTGACGGAGCTGCAGCTCCGAGTGCGACAGCTGGTGGAGCAGGTCGACCAGATCCAGAAGGAGCAGAACTACCAGCGGGTCAGTCTGCGTGTGTGTGTGTGTGTGTTTGTGTGTGTGTGTGTGTGTGTGTGAGTGTGTGTGTGTGAGTGTGTGTGTGTGTGTGTGTGCTCATTACGAGATCACTGCACAAGCCGTCTGTTTTTAAAAACATTGGTTTGGATTCATATGGATTCAGTATTCAGTAGATTTATTATTCGCCTTTATAATGATATTTTGGTATTTTAGTCACAATAAAATGAAAAATGATTTTTGCACCTTGTTAACAAATTTCCAATTTTATGCACCTATTTTACTGTAAATGCCACAAAATAGACTAAATTGTTGTTTCCCACATCATTATATCAGGCTTCCTCACCTTTAGCTTGTAACCTGCGGAGTTTTCTCTGCCAAAGGCTTCGCTTCTGTTTGAGGAGAACTCAGATGTCAGCTGGAACGAGGCCGCCAGCTGTTTGGAAAGTTCTCTGTGACATTTTAAACTCATCCTGAAGCTGAGTGGAAGTCCATGTGAGCTGTAAAGGATGGACTGAATCAGCATTGTCTTTGTTAAAAGCTTCACTCTGACTCTGAGCTGTCTTTCAAATCAACACTCCGGGGTGGTCGGTTAGTTTTATGTGTACGTTTCAGTCCCTGTCTCGCTGAGGACTAAAGGAATCCTCAGACAAGGTGCATGGCTTGTTGGAAATTTTAATTCTACAATTTTAGTAGAAACTGTGTGAAGGTTGAGGTGCAGCGTGTCGCTGTAGATGAGCTGTGCACCAGCGTGGAAATGTCACCACAGACAGCAGCTTTGCAGTGTCACAGCAATGCAAAATACAGGGTTAGGGTCTTATCAGTGGATGTTTAGGGGCTCAGTCAAAGTTAATGTACTACAGCTTAAAAACGGACAGACGTTTGCCTAAACGGCCGCTTTAATCTCAGAGGGCAGACTGAGAAGATGTGAAAGTTTTGAGGAAAAGCGCTGAGGAAAATGCAGCGGACAGCCGATCAGTGACAACTTCAGCTTCATCAGGTTCTCCTCTCTTTTGTCTCGCAGCGCTCCTCATATCTTCAGTGCTCATGTCTCTGTATTTCTTCAGCCATATCACCCAGCTCTGCTCCAGTGAAAAGAACAATCTCTTTTTTTCCCCAAACTTTTCATGATTTACGATTTTAATCTAGATTTTTGTCGTTTTTCACTAACTACAACTATCTGCTGAGAATCTTAGCGGGCTTGATTATGTGTCTGGTGATTCTGGTGTCTGTGCATTTCTGGGCGTCACTGTAGATGAGTGAAGCGTTCAACTTGTTAAACAGAGCGCTCAGAAGCTTTTATCACCTTGTAACATATGTAGTTAAAATCTCAATTTTTACGATACAGCTGTTATTGCATTTATCTAAAAAATACATCTGATTTAATCAATTTATTGCCCAGCCCTACGCCACAGCAGTGAACCGTAGTCGCTGTTTTATTCTCAACCAGCCAAACGGCCGAAGACAGAGTTCAGTGATGCATTCAGGTGCTGAGGTTCTGTGCTTTTGTGGAGTGAAACCTGATTTTGTGAAGCAGATTTAAAGCCTCTACAAAGGTCTGACTGTCATTTCTTCTCTCTCTCTCTCTCTGTGTGTGTGTGTGTGTGTGTGTGTGTGTGTGTGTGTGTGTGTGTGTGTGTGTGTGGACACAGTACCGTGAGGAGCGTTTCCGGCAGACCAGCGAGAGCACCAACCAGCGAGTCCTGTGGTGGTCCATCGTCCAGACCCTCATCCTGGTGGCCATCGGCTTCTGGCAGATGAGGCACCTCAAGAGCTTCTTCGAGGCCAAGAAACTGGTGTAGCCGAGTTGGTGTGTGAGTGTGTGTGTGTGTGCGTGTGCTTGTGTGGGTGTGTGTCTGTTCTGTTGATTGATGCAGTACTGAGCAGCGGCGGCCGCCGTGGCTGCTGCGTGGCGGAGGAACCTGTTGACCTCTGAGGAGACGAGATGCAGAGAAACCCACCTGGTTGATTTGGCTTAAAAACAGCCTCGGTCTAGATAATGCTTTTATTTTTATTATTATTATTATTGTTATTATTACTGCCATCACCCTTGTTTGTCACAGATCCCTCAAATTTGCAGCAGACTATCAGAAAAAAGGCTACATTATATTTATTACACAGTGATGTTTTATTCAGACTGAAATGAAATGGTTTTATCCCTGTAATTTGGACTGGAGTGTGCATGAAGAACTGGCTGCGTTCTCCTTATTAAAACCACTTCCTTATGTTTGACATGTGCTTTTCCCTTTCCTGTCGACTCCCTAAAACATAGTTCTGTAGCAACTGGGAATCAAAAGCGATGCGGTGATTTTCTACCAGCTGTACCGGTGTGTTTGGCGTTGTGTTTTTGGAATAGATTCCCCCGTTTTCTTCCTTGCTGCTCAGCTGTGATGAGTTCATGACGTGTTACTGGCCTCTAGAGATCATCCATGTTGTCCGGAGTTGTACATAAAATAAAAAATGTAGGTTTACAAACAGTGTCAGTCGACAGTTTTCAGCAAATGCAGTTTATTCGCCTCTTGGTCGTTCATTTTGGACTGAAATGATCCTGGTTATTTGTTAGAAACCACAACCACGATTATTGGTCCTAATGATATGAGGAACATTTGGCAGTCCAAGTTCTTGCAACTGTTTTCAACACCCGTGGTCGTATTAAATGAAATTAGGTGAAATCTAAGGCTTCAGTGTTGCCAAAAGCTAGGATTATTACTAAGGATTACTGCTAAAATCTCAGTGTCCACACAGTTAGTTGTGTAGTTCTGCTGTTCAATATTTAAACAGAGCAGTCACTGTGTTGGGTGTTCAGCTCCGGGTGCTTCCTGACCAGTGTGGTCACAATCCCACAATTTCAACTTTGATACCAATACTGAGTTTAGAGAATCCAGAATCCACAGTCAGCGGCTTCCGAAGCAAAGTCCTGCTGTTTTCCCATCGAGAGCTGGACCGAGACTCTGGGAAACTGAAATCTAGGAGTGTTGATCGTGGTGCGCTCGTGGAGAACGATCCCCTCCACTTGTGTTGGAGTGAAGGAACGTTCCTGAGGATGTTCCTCGTTCTGACCGGTCACGTCTCCATCTGAGGCTCCGTCGGTTCATGATTAACCCGGGATCTTAATCTGTCCTCCGTCTTCACGTTGTCTCGACTTCAAAACGTTCTCGTTAGATATCGCATCAGATAGAGGACATGAGCGCTCGACAATGAAGACCTCATGTCTTCTCCAGTCCCTCTTCTAGTGTGCTCGGCCGCGACGGAAATGCCTATGTGGAATTTTGAATTTTGAAAGTATTGAACTATTGGAACATCAAACATTGAATTAAACATTTCAGCCTTTTGCAACAACAGTACAGTAGTCTAAAGTTTGGGTAATGGCAACAGCGCTGCTCTCGGCTCTCTGTTGGCCCCTTTCCTTTTTTTTTTTTTTTTTCCCTCCATCCTTGTCAATGACAAACTGGTGTTTCTTTGTAAATCTGTGTGCGCAAACCTGTATGTTTTTATTGTGTTCAAACTGAATGTATGCTTCTGTCTCTGTCTGAATCTCACTCGGTGTTGGTCTCGGGGTGGAGGGAGCGGCTGTAGTCTGTAATACTCTGAATGAAAACTATTGATCACCAGGCCCCTTTGGTTTCTGAATGTGTGTTTGATCGAGGAGTCTCCTGTCGATCCCCGTCAGAGGAGACGTCCCGTTCTGTTGTTGTTGTGTTCCTATGAGCTACTATGCATCGGTCTGCTGCAGCACTGCCAGAGACGCCGCTCGGGACCGGCCCAAGGAGTTACTTCACATTTTGAATTGATCTGCACTGTATGTTTTTTTTTTTTTGCTCTGAGTTAAAGGTGAACACAGGAAGGGCTTGTTCAGCAGCTTCAGCTGTCTGCCAAGATTTTCCTGAGCGTACACGATGTTACTCCGCAGCGCTCCGCCTCACATTCATGGGGTTTGAACACAGTTACTCCTCTGCCAGCGCCACTCTGGCTGCTTTCAGGAGGGGAGTGTCACTCCTCATGTCCACGTTTTAACTCTCACAACGTGACCTGCTGACCCTGAGACAGTATTCTTATTTCCTGATACGATACTGTCACTGTGCTCGGGTGCCGATTTTTGTGTTTCGAATTCTCCTCTGGTTTGTGCATGTAAAGTTTCATGAGGCTGTGATTATCCCAGAAGTCACAAGGGGAGAGCCGCGGCTGCCAACGCAGCGTATTTTCTTTCAGATATCTGGAGGTCACAGGTCAAAGGACCCGATGAAAATGGCCAGTTTTTCCCTCACCAAAATATAGCCGAACCAGAGCGATATGTTCTCGCCTGGAAATCGATTCAGTGATGGGGGGAAAAAATCAATCAAAATGTTGAAATCGTGATACTTGAGTGAATCGATATATTTTTTTCCCTTCTTACCTTAGTGTAAGCTTTACAGTGCTGCCACCTGCTGGTAGTGTTACCCATTGACCTCAGGGTTTATTACCACCATCAGATCTTGATTTTTTTTTAATTTTTTTTTTTTTTAATTTCTTACAGTCAACCTCCCACATTAAGAGAGGATCCAGGAAGTGAAAATACAAATTTTCAAAATGTGAAGTGATTCCTTTCGGCCTGAGCTCGGCCTGGGAGGCACTATGACTGTGTTTGGGGGACGGGGTGTTTTTATTTGAATGTCTCAGCACTGCATCACCACACTGTCTCTGCTTTCCCCTCCCGGTCACACTGTGTTGTTCCCCCTCTTTTGGCTGAAGCTCAGGTAAAACTCTGACCCGGTCCTCCATGTAACCATAAAACTCTCTTACAAAGTGGGATTGATGTTCTTAGACACTTACGAAGCCGAACCCAAGGCTGTCCAGACCAGCGTCGCCTCCTCGGCCTGCAGAGGCGGAGACACGGCCCCTGTCCTCTGGCCGGCTCATGTTACACGTTCACAAGTTTATATCAGAGGACAGAAACACCTGGAAATATTCATCAGCCGCTCATCAGTCAGAGTTAAACAGTGATTTGACGAAGGCGACTGAAGCTAATAAGTAAGTCGGTCTTTGCTGATCTGTAAGGCCGTCCAAACTCAGCTGGTCTATTGATAAATTGAAAGTTTTATTTTTTTTTCTCCCAATTTTATTGAAAGTTTTGTTCCTTTTTTGTTGATAGAAGAAACTTTTTGTGTTTTTTTTCTTGTCTAGATTTCAGAGATACTAAAACTTTGGTTGGAGTTTGAATCATGTGGTGAAGGTTTTGGCTGGCAGAGGGGCTTGAATTCTTTTTTTTTTTTTTTTTTTTTAAGAGATTCTGTACATGAGAAGTCTGTCTAAAATTGCACTCAAAAATAAAGATTTTGTCATATTTGGAGCGATGGATTTGAGTGTGTGATTTCCAGATTTATAAATCACTTGAAAATACTTTTGCAGATGAACATTGTTAGAAACTAAAGAGGTAAAAAAAAATTATACAAATGCAAAATTAGGAAGCAACATTCTTAAAATGACAATCACTGCTTCCAAAATTTAAACCACAAATGTTCCTGTTTTAGTTTTTGGTGATTCTGTCTCAGAGCTGTACAGTATTTTACAGTTGCAAATTATTACCCTAAAATCAGGGAATTCACTTTAAATCATGTGAACAACAACATAGCAATCACTACACACACAGAGAGAGCAATTTCCCCCCAGCTGATTCTGAATGAATGAACCAAAAACTGTATAAAAGATTTTGCACAGGCTTTGCTTTGGACCAACAGAAAATGAAACTGAAGCTACAGTTTAAAAAAAAATCAAAACAGATACTAGAACTAAGCACTGCCAAAACAATAAAACTGCAAAGTCTTACTAAGACGTTGTAACTGATTCTACTGGAAGAGGAAAATAAAACAAAAGCAAGAAAAGCTGGCATTTACTTTTAAAGACCCTTTTGAAAGTAACATTTGTACGTTCTTCATAAATAATACAATATTATTAATAATAGTAGTAGTATTAGTATTAGCAGCAGTAGTAGCAGTAGGCTAGTAGCAGTATCAGTAGTAGTAGCAGTAGTACTACTAGTAGCAGTGGTAGTAGTAGTAGTAGTAGCAGTAGGCTAGTAATAGTAGTAACATTAGTAGCAGTAGCAGTAGTAGTAGTAGTAGTAGTAGTAGTAGTAGCAGAAGTATTTTACATTATTTTATTCTATTAAAATTATAATTGTATTATTACTTTATTTTATTTTTATTTTATTATTTTATTTTAATATTTTTATATATTTTATTTATTCTATCCTATTTTGTTTTATTATTTTATTATTATTATTATTATTTACTTTATCTGATTGTATTTTAATTGATCTTATTTTATTTTATCGTGTTATCCTACTGTGTTTTTTTTTTTTTTTTTTTTTTTACCTTTTTATTCTGCTTTTGTTGTGTTATTTTGTGGTGTTTTATCTTGCTGTGCAGCACTTTGGAAAACCTTGTGTTTGTTAAATTGTGCTATATAAATAAAGTGGATTGGATTGGATCGGATATTTAAAAATACTAGTATTATTACTGTCACCGTTGTACTTGGTAGGAACCTTTATTACTAATGGAAGTCGTTCCCACCCGGAGCCATAAGTAAGACGGACATACGTTACAATCGGCTTTTGATTTTTTTACGAGCGTCAGATTATTGTGGATTATTTCTGTGTCCCGCCGCCGCCGCGTCCCGCTCGTCCTCCCGGCGGAAGGAGCCACCAGAGCCGGCCTTGTCGGAGATGTTGTCCCGGGAGAGCATCACAGCTGGGCGGCGGGTTTAGCGTGAAAGTGCCGTGCGGTCCGCCGCTCTGCTACGTGTACAGCAGCGGCACGGTGCGGGGCTAGCTAGCTGCGGGGCGAGCTGCGGGGCGAGCTGCGGGGCAGACATGGAGCCAGAGCAAACCGGCCAAGTTTAACTTTATTTTCCAACATTAAAGACACTTTAAACCGAGCCAGCCGCGGCTTCTGGGACAAACTAACCTGGCCTAGCATGGAGGACAGTCAACATGAGGCGAGCGGCCCCGGGCTCAGCACATGAACATTTAGCGAGGACGGACGGAGTGAAGAAACACGACATTTACTGCTCATCTTCTCATGAAGCTCATCGTGTTTCTGTCGCTCTCAGCTTCATAACCCAGCTCTCATCACCTGTGCTTTGAAGGGGAAAAAAAAAATGATGTATTCATCGAGGAGGAAGCCTGTCCTCTACTTCAAAGAGGAGAGAAGGTGAGCACTTTGTTTTGCTTAGAAATCAGAAATAATTTACTGAACTAAAGCTGCTTCATCAGTGCAACGATAATAATAATAATAATAATAACCAAGCAGCAGGGTGAGTCAAACGACTGAATTAATATAAATGTAAGAGAGAAGAGAGAGAGATCAACTTTGTTTGTGTCAGTATTTTTGTTTTGTCGTGATAAATTAGGGCTAAACAGCCTCTAACGGGTGTGGAGAAACACTGATTCACTTAAGCATCACGATTCTTTTTTTATGATTTAATTTATTTCATTACCGAATTGATTTATGACACTAGACAACTTAAAGAATCTGCTGGCACCAAGTGTGTTTTGCTATGTTGATGGCAAGGAGGCTAAATATCACCCCAAAGTCCAGCGGGGTCCCTTGACCTCTGACCTCCAGATGTGTGAATGAAAATGGGTTCTCTCCCCTTTGCAGACACGCCCACCTTCTGCTAATCCCATGCAGTTTGGGCCCCAAAGCCTGCAGTCCACATGTGTTCTTGTGGCCTGTTGTAAAATGGTGTGTGTGTGCAGACTGGGGCCTAAACAGTCTTGGAGCTGCATCAGTTGGCTTTGACTGGAAAGCTGAGACTCTTGTGGATTCAATGAGCCACATTTGATTCCTGTGTGATGATGTTGGCCCCCATAGCAGCCATTTCACTGCAGGCAGAGACTTTTGTCCAACTGGACGTCGCTGGAGAAAATGACCTCTAGTGACCTCTAGGAGAATCACAGCCTCATCAAACTTTACACACACAAACTAGAAGATCAGTCTAAGAACTGGGGTCCTTAAGAATTGGTGACCAAGTGTCATGATAGTATAGAATCAAGAGTCAAGCATATCATCCCTATCAGCTAGTTTACTGCCCAGTGTGATAATAACCAAGCACCAGGTTAATGCAAACTACTAATTTAAGACAAATCTATGAGAAAATAGAGAAAGCTCTACTTTGTTCTCTTTCAGTTTAAAGCTAATATTTCCTTCACATTTGGGTGCTAATCATGAACCCTTCATTTAGTCATTATGAGTCTAAACACCTCAGCTGCTCCTCAGAGTGATTCTGTAATCATAGAATAATAATATATGTAAGTCTTGGTTTCAGACTGTTGAAATAATTAAATTTCTTGGCCTCTCAAGAAGTGAGACTTCAAAAGTGCCTCGCCAGGAAGAGAAGTGAGTAGCTGATAGTTTGGTGCTGTTTTAGAGCAGCGGTTCCCAAACTGGGGTCCGGGGACACCCAGAGGTCCCGTGCATGGCTCTAGTGGTTCTAATGGTTCTACTAAAACTAAAACCGAGGCCCTCATCTTTCTAGAGCCGCCATTTTGCACCGACGTTCATCAGTCATATAGACCAGAGTGCATTGCTGCAGCCTCAACAGACCAGCTGAGTTACACACTGTCACGGCTGAATTATCATACTTTAAAACGCTGGAGATACATATTTGCCCCTACGCCGTCCTTTGACTGACAGCATCACGCTCAGGCATGTTGTCAGGGGGGTTGCTGGGGCAAAAGCATTCTGGGAAATGTAGGAAATCACCAAGTAGAGGCAGACAAGGCTCAACGAGGGAAGGTGGGTTCACCAAAAAAGTCAATTAGCTACAAATCTGCTGCTGGGATGAAGTGAAACGTCACAGGCTGATAATTCTTATTTTAAATTTCACTCTTATGTCACTCACTGTGAATTAACACCAGCAGAGAGAGAGGGATAACTCCTAAAAAAAAAATTAAACTTGATCAGACGGTCTGCAGTGAGCTGTTTCTCTGTGGGACTCTGACCTGCCACAGTTTGGGAACCGCTGATGTTGAGTGTGTATGTGTGTGTGTGTGTGTGGCATGGTGTTGCTTTATCAAACGCAGATCAACGACATAACGCATGCAAGACAGGAAGCTGACCTTTTTTTTTTCCACTAACTGACACACATCAATTAACCAGCCAGGCAGCCACTAACAGTTTTATATTACATGACTCTGGATGAAGCTGCAGCGAATATTAACAGGATACAGTGAAGAAAAATAATTTACAAAGTGGGATACGATTAAGAATATAGCAGCTGACAGCTACCAGACTCCAACATGTCGGGTAAAAGTGTATGAATAAATGTATGCAGATAAATTTAAAGCATTTTGAAGATGTGCAAATTAACAGAAGTAGTGCAAAGTGAGACAAAAAAAAGAGCTGAAAATATAAATATATACCGGTACGTGAAATATATAGCAGAGTTTGGTTTGGTTGTTGCTGCTGGTAATTTCCCAGTAACACTGAATGCACCAGCCTGTTGCGTCCAGTAGCTACTAACCACCAGGCGCTTCCCTGCCAGTGATGATGATGGTGATGATGATGATGGTGATGATGGAGTGTGTGTTCTCACAGCTCATCTGCATGTCAGTTTCTGCCCCAGTTTGTGTTTCCCGACAGAAACGCGCTTGTTCTTGTTCAATGGGAGGAAAAACGAGGCATGAAAGAGCCCGAGCAGCGTGAAAAATAATTGCTTATCATAACAACTGAAGCTCTGTTTTGTGTTGTTGTTGTTTTTTTTTTTTTATTCATCTTTTTTCAGGCTGTGATCAGACCTGCAGTCAGTTTTCTTTAGTTAAAATCAGAGTGCAAACATTGATCTTGTAGGGTTTTTTTTTTTTTTTTGGTATTTGTTTTGTTGCAAACTGTCCAATTATAAGCTCAGCAGGGCTGGTAAACAGAAGTCACATGACTCGGTAGCAGCTCATTCATTAGTCAGCTGTCGTCCTGCCAGATTTTCTTCATTTGCTCTTTGGGTTTTCCTGCAGTTTCCCTTTTCTGAAGTTTATACCGTTTAAGAACTAAAGGAAACAAACAGCTGAGTGCAGGGTTCCCACACGTCATGGTTTACTGAAAAGTCTGTTTCATACAGAGAAAAGCAGAGAATCTGATCAGTTCTTGGGACAGTTTGAGCTTCAGTTTATTTAAAAAAAAAAAAAAAATCATTAACTAGAAATGTACCAAACAGAATTTATTTTTCATTACGTTCACGCTATGTTCATATTCCTGGGATTGTTGGCTCCTCGCCTTGACTGTGTTTTGAAAATTAGATATTCAATTCATAGAAATGTGTTTGTTCAAACAGAAAAACAAACGTATAAGCCCCCTTGAATCTGAAGTGGGGTTAAAAAGTGTGGCCAAGGAAAAAATAACCATCATCTTACTTGTGTAGAGGACATGGGAACCCTGTGCACACTTGGCACCAGAAATGGAGACAAAATAAAAGACAAGAGTTCAGATTGTGACTTTAGGCGCCAGTGAGACTTCAGGAAGCTGAGCGTTGTGTGTGTGTGTGTGTGTGTGTGTGTGTGTGTGTGTGTGTGTGTGTGTGTGTGTGTGTGTGTGTGTGTGTGTGTGTGTGTGTGTGTGTGTGTGTCTGCAGGTTCCTGTCGGGGAAGTGCACCGTCTACAAGCTGTTCGGCCTCTGCATGGTGCTCGTGCTCGTGTCTCTGCTCTGGCTGCAGCTCAGCTGTTCGGGGGAAATGTCCGGCGGCGCGCTGCACGACGGCCGCCTCGCCCCGCAGCAGCCGCCGCCGCCGTGCCCCGCGGACACTCAGGCGTCCGCGCTGGACGACCCGTCATGGGGTCCTCACAAACTGGCCCTCATCATTCCCTTCAGGGAGCGCTTTGAGGAGCTGCTGGTGTTCGTTCCCTTCATGCACGCTTACCTCAGCAAGAAGAGGATCCGCCACAAGATCTTTGTCATCAACCAGGTGGATCACTACAGGTGAGACACCCACCTGAAGTCACTTTTTTGCATTTTTTAATCAGTTTTTTAAAATCACTGAATCAATTTAAAGTAAAGATATTATTATCATGAAACTGATGACCCAAGGAGACGGTTGGATCAGTGGAAAATATATTTTTAAGTTCATCTCCTTTTTAAATAAACATCCTGTGCAGAATGACAAAATGTGGAAAAATGTTAAAAAGCAGCGAAGCGTTTTAGCTGCCTGGCTGTGTTTTGTTTTTTTTCCAATGGTTTGTGGCTCTCCAGTTTGACATTTTTAGAAATTGTGAAGGGTAGTTTTGTATTTTTTGTCCTGAGCCCCTGCTAATATAGATCGATAGATAGATAGATTACTTTATTAATCCCCAAGAGGAAATTTAAAATGTCACAAGCAGCAGCAAAGGGAAGAAATACATGACAAGACATACATGGAGAGAAAAACAACACAAATCATGGGTCACAGAAGTAAAATACATAAAAACACACCGCGATAATAGATAATAAATATGTTGATAAAAGGTGCGT